>NC_066581.1:358870069-358964504 GCF_024323335.1 Lathyrus oleraceus | reverse complement strand
TATATATATATATATATATATATATATATCATATATATATATATATAATATATATATATATATATATATATATATATATATATTATTTTTCAAGGAGCATGCTCAATTTTTCCTTTTGATCCTAAGATCCGTAATGTTATGTCATCATATGCATTAGCAATGGGATCATACCTTGACATCCTCCTTACCCCTCTTTCATTGATCTATCAAGTTCACATCTAGGGTTTAAGACCCTCATTGCTATGAGCTCAACCAAAGAATTATCCATAATGGCTCTAAGAATCATATATGAGTCCCAAATAATCTCTACATGTTATTTTGATCAAGTATTCTACCAGAGTTTGAAGTTGTTTTGCCTTGGAAACCCTAGTTCATCTAGGTATCTTTAGTAACTTCTTCAACAAGCTTCTTCACCAATTGATCAAATCATTCAAGGGACACTTCAAATGTCATCATCTTATGCATATATGATCTATCATGAGCCTAAAAAGTTAATAGAATTGCAAGATAGCAAGTTGGTTGATGGTGGTTGACCAGATGAATTCATCTTATCAAAACTGGGTCTCCCTAGACCCTATACCAACAATTTTCATCATATGAAAATTATTCTAAGAGAAAAGTTACTCTAAATGACATTATAAACAACTTTCATGTTTAAATCTAGAGCTAATTTTTCTTGGAAAGTCATCTTCTATGTTGAAATATTATAGGTCATTTTGTCTAAACCCTAATTTGATAGTCAACTTCCCAAGGCCATAACTTGCTCAATTTTTAGGAGATAAAAGATTTCCAAGTTGCAAAATCAAATTCAAGGTGTCCAATTCAACTTTGATGTTTGGAGTGAGAGCGAAATCAACTTTTATGAGCATGTGATATGAGGATACATTATAGGTCATTTTGGACCAATACCATTGAACAAGTGATTTTCCTCAACTTCAAAAATGCATAACTCACTTATCCTAAATCTAAATGATGTCAAATTTGTGACCATTTTGAAGTTTTTTGAAACATCTACAACTTTGATGAAGACACTTTTCTCATTTGGAGCTCACACAAGAAGTTAAGCAAGGTGGAATAATTGAATATGTGACTTGACACTTAGAAAATATTTTAACATGTTGAAATTTCCAAACGTCCACCTCAAAATTAACCATGATACAAGTTCCAAATGGAAAAGTTTTCAATCCTCTTGATCTAAGCTTTCCAAAGAGTCCTAATTCATTCATTTTGGACAAAGTTTGATAGGTTTGTGCATGGCTTAAACAGGCATATATCAGTTGGCAAGATCAATGCTTCAAATGTTCAAACAACTTTGCCTTACCATCCAAGCTTCATGCGTACCTCATTTCAGTTGATTGTGGACCTAAATGGATTGCTTCATGGGCATGCACACGCCCATGCAAGCATGTGCATTGCATTACCAAATTCGGAGAATTTTTCAAGTGTGCAAATAACACTTCTCATTGCTATAAATAGAAGTCCAATGCCTCAGTTCAAAGGGCTTGCGCGCCAGCTTTGCCCCCAACCTTTCAAACCCTCTCAATTCAAAGGAAAATTTGAGAAATTTCATTTGAAATTTGAGTTTGAATCTCACTGTTTGGAGATTCAAAAACGTCGGGATCCAAAGCTTTGCATTACTCTTAAGCCACTTCCACAAGCCCCATAAGCAAGATCAAGCACGAATTGAAGCAAGAGAGATCCATTTCTGCACATCATTGAAGGTAATTTTCCAGATTTTTCTTCTCTTCGATTCTCTCTTAATACTCATTAATTCTCTTGGATCCTTGGTTGTCTGAAGTCCTACCAATGTAGGCAAGAAGATTGAGTTGCTTTGAGGTCAAATCGAAGCAACTCAGTTGACACACCTTAAAATTCAACTCCACGTATCTCTCTATATATTTAGAGTTAATTAAAATTGAGGTGATATTTGTGATCTACGCCATTTTATCTTTAAGATCATGTCCTCTTTTTTCATTTATGATGTGGTGATGATTGAACCAGTCCGGCCAGGGTCATCGGAGAAGATGATCGGCCTTTGGCTCCGACGATGAGCTGGAAGCGTTCAGAGCCATTGATCTGTTTTAAATCGTTTTAATCAGGAGTGTACATTGTGATTACCAGGCGTGTGGACATTTGACTCAAGCGTATCATGCAATGCGCTCTCTCCACCACTTGATCTGCCACCTCAATTAATGAGGGAGATCAAGTGGTCCACGTTTTTTTGATTATCTGATTTTTATTTTTATTCTTTTGATTTTCATTAATTCATATTAATTTTAATATTGATCCAAAAAATATGAGAGTTTCACCAAAAAAATTTAAATAAAATCCTCTTTCATTTTCTGAATTAAAATTATTTTTTGGATCACTATTAATATTTTTCATGATTTAATTGATTTTGTGAGTATTTTTAATTGTTTAAAAATACTTTTAAGTTTCCAAATATTCAGAACAATTTTCTCCAAGTTCCTTTGACCTTGTTTGACCTATGATAAATCTCATGGCCATTTCTTTGGTGTTTTGATGAGGTTTTAGGAAATTGATCAACCATATTTAATTTAATGAATTATTTTTAATTGTTTAAATGCCAAATTAATTGTGTAGAGCCATTTTAATTGACTTTGTAAGTTTGACTTGTGTTGTTGGGCCTTGGTCAAGGTTGATTTGACTTTGTTAGGTTAAGATCATTGGATTTAGGGGATTGATGGAATGTACATTCCATCTCCCAAAATGAATGAATGATATTAATTTGGTAAAAGTCCTCCTTTGTCCAATTTGAGTTTGACCCATTCCCCTCCCTCTTCATCTCATTCCCCTTCTTTATGCATTCATGTCATGGACATATGATATCTCAATATCCTAAGGCTAGTTGATTGCAAAATCAACATAAGTATGGATGAGATTTGGTCCCCTACTCTGCATATTCTTTTTGTATGTGGTATGATGCATTAACACCAAAATTCTATTTCCCGACCTCAAATAGTTGTGACTTTTACATAAGTTCAATTACGATTGCTTAACATAGCGCTAAATGTTGACACAAAAGGCATAGCATTCTAGTTAGTGAGATTTTAAGTTTCCCTTCTTTCATGGTATTGTATGGAAACTTGGCCTTTTTCATTCCTTTGGAAGATGTCTTGGTTCAAGGATCCATGCTTGTGATAAGTGGGTTGAGTATTTTCCAAAGAATGACTTAAAAAAAAGCAAAGCAAAAGCAATACTAACTTCTAACTCATTAACAACTAACATTTAATTTCAAGTCCTTTACTTTCAATGCAATTTAATTTTTAAGCTTTATTCATTTGCCATTACTCAGACCATTCTAATTGTTTATGTTAATGTCATTTTCACTTTTTCCACTTAGACCATATTTTGTGATATATTTTGTTTATGTATATTGTGTTTATTTGTATGGTCTTTGACCATTAATGTACATAATAATAACAAAAACCCTAAAAAAATATCTTGTGTGGACTGTTGGTTTGATATGAGACAATTGGACTTAGAATTTAGGCAACACTCCCTATGCAAAGGACTTGTCCAATGCCAACTTTCACGTAACCAAGTACTTGCAATTTGAAACTTCATCTGATACATCATGAAGATCCATTTGAGTTCATCTGCAACATGATCATTGTGAAGTTGTTATTTCGAACCTGTGACTTATGCATTGTGGAATTTATCTGCTACATGGGCAAATTTGAAGAAGATCATGAAGTTTCTAAGCTTGGATGTGGCTATCTTTATTTGATGCCTTGACCTTCAAGTTGATATTTTGTGCATTGTTTGTTGCTTGATTCTAATGTCCAAGGGAATTTTGGGTTTCTATATGACATTCTTGTCTATTGGATTGCAACCCATTAGTCAGATCTTCTCAACTCTCAACTTTTAATTTTTTGCTTAGGATTAGTCTCTTCATCTCCTCCCCACTTCTTTAATTTCAAATCTTCCCCTTCTTTTAAAAACTTCTTTGCTTGTGCTTGTTTTCTAAACTTAGACCACATTGCAAACTAGAAACTTTGGCCTTAAGCCATTGCATTTTCAAACTTCTTTTCTTAATCAAACTTGTAAATATACTTAATTATACTTGACTTAAAATTTTCAAAAGCAAAAAAGAACTAACTCATTCAAACCTGTAGCGGTAAATTCATGATCATCAAGCTATGGATAAGCAAGACATTAAATAACAAGAGTCGCCACCGCGCTTTTATTGTTTCCAAGGGAAAAGGGAAAAGTAAGAACAAAACCCAAAAATAAGAAGTTTTCAAATCAAAACAAATAAAATGTCAGAGATTACAGGTAAGAGGGTTGGTTACACAGAGGGAAGGTGTTAGCACCCAAAGTGTCATAGGTACTCCTAGGGAGCCTTTTTTTGTGTGCATATGTATTTTGTACAAAATGATGTTTACAAACAAATAGAATGGGTGGATGAAAAAGAATTCATTAATTATATTTTTGTGTTTGACAAGACCTTCAGACTTGTGCCTACGTACCAACATAAGAATGAGGGATCAAAACCTCGTAGTTCGTGGTACAAATTTCAAAGTGGATGCTTTGCTTTTAACAAAAATTAGGTTTGAAAGGCACAGAGGCCTAAAAATGGTTTGAATGAGTTATTTCTTTTTGTCTTTTGAAATATTTAAGTCAAGTATAGTTAAGTTTATTTACATGTTTATTTAAGAAAAGAAGTTTAAAAATGCAATGGCATAAGGCCAAAGTTTCTAGTTTGCAAAATGGTCTAAGCTTAGAAACAAAACAAGTACAAACAAAGAAATTTTTAAAAGGAGAGAGAGATTTTGAAATTAAAGAGATGGGGAGGAGATGAAGAGACTAATCCTAAGCATAAATTTAAAAATTGAGAGTTGAAAAGATTTGACCAATGGGCTGCAATCCAATAGACAAGAATGTCATATAGAAATCCAAATTCCCTTGGACATTAGAATCAAGTAATAAACAATGCACACCATATTAACTTGAAGAGCAAGGCATCAAATAAAGATAGCCACATCCAAGCTTAGCCATTCCATGATCTTCTTCAAATTTGCCCATGTAGCAGATGAATTCCACAATGCCACAAGTCACAGGTTCAAAATAATAGCTTCACAATGATCATGTTGCAGATGAACTCAAATGGATCTTTAATGATGTATCAGATGAAGTTTCAGATTACAAGCACTTGATTACATGAAAGTTGGCATTGGACAAGTCCTTTGCATAGGGAGTATTGCCTAAATTCTAAGTCCAATTGTCTCAGAGCAAACCAACAGTCCACACAAGATATTTTTTAGGGTTTTTTGTTCTTATTATGTACATTAATGGCCAACGACCATACAAACAAACACAATATACACAAGCAAAATATATCACAAAATATGGTCCAAATGGACAAAGTGAAAATGACATTAACATAAACAATTAGAATGATATGAATAATGGCAAATGAATAAGACTTAAAAATTAAAATGAATTAAAAGTAAATGGCTTGAAATTAAATGTTAGTTGTTAATGAGTTAGAAGTTAGTATTGCTTTTGCTTTTTGCTTTAAGTCATTCTTTGGAGAACACTCAACCCACTTATCACAAGCATGTATCCTTGAACCAAGACATCTTTCAAAGGAAGGAAAAAAGGCCAAGTTTCCACACAATACCATGAAACATGGGAGACTTACAATCTCACTAACTAGAATGCTATGCCTTTTGTGTCAAAAATTTAGCGCTACGTTAAGTAATCGTAATTGGACTTATGTAGAAGTCACAACTATTTGAGGTCGGGCAATAGAATTTTGGTGTTAATGCATGTTAGAGACATAGTATAATGGACTATGCTCATGAAATATACCACACACAAAAAGAATATGCAAAAGAGGTGGCCTAATCTCATCCATACTTATGTTGATTTTTCAATCAACTAGCCTTAGGATATTGAGATATCATAGGTCCATGGTATAAATGCATAAAGAATGGGAATAAGATGAAGATGGACGGTAATGGATCAAAACTCAAATTGGAAAAAGGAGGACTTTTACCAAATTAAGATCATTCATTCATTTTGGGAGATGGAATGTACATTACATCAATCCCCTAAATCCAATTATCTTAACCTAGCAAAGTCAAATCAACCTTGACCAAGGCCCAACAACACAAGTCAAACTCATACAAACAATCAAAATGGCTCAACACAATTATTTGATATTTATTCAATTTAAAAATACTAAAAATAATGCATTAAATTAAATATGGTTTGTCAAATTCCTAAAATCTCATCAAAACACCAAAGAAATGACCATGAGATTTATCATAGGTCAAACAATGTCAAAGGACCTTGGAGAAATTTTTTCAGAACTTTTATAGACTTAAAAGTATTTTTAAATAATTAAAAGTATTTACAAAATCAATTAAATCATAAAAAATATTAATAATGATCCAAAAAATAATTTTAATTCAAAGTATGAAAGAGGATTTTATTTAATTTTTTTTGGTGAAACTCTCATATTTTTTGGATCAATATTAAAATTAATATGAATTAATGAAAATCAAAGGAATAAAATGAAAATCAGAAAATACAAAAAAACGTGGACCACTTGATCTCCCTGATTAATTGAGGTGGCAGATCAAGTGGTCATCAACGTGCTTTCCACCATGGACTTAAGTCAATGCGCCACAGGGATGGTAATCAAAACCAACGCGTGAGATTAAAACATTTTGAATTGATCATGTGGCTCAGAACCTGTCCAGCACACCACCAACGCTGAAACTCCGGTCACCTTCTCAGACGAGGCTCACCGGACTGGTTCAGTCTTTACCATCACATAAATGAAAAAGAAGGACATGATTTGAAAGAAAAAATAGCGTAGAGCACGAATCTGACCTTAATTTTAACTAACTCCAAATATATAGAAAGATATGAGGAGTTGAATTTTGAGGTGTGTCAACTGAGTTGCTTCGATTTGACCTCAAAACAACTCAATCTTCTTTCCTACATTGGTAGGACTTCAGACAACCAAAGATCCAAGAGAATTGATGAGAATTGAGTGAGAGTCGAAGAGAAGAAAATTTCTGGAAAATACCTTCAATGTTGTGCAGAACTTGATCTTGCTTGCTTCAATCCTTGCTTGATCACACTCAGGGAACTTGCAAAAGTGGTTTGGCAATGGAACAAAGCTTTGGATCCTGGAGTTTTTGAATCTCCAAACAGTGAGATTCAAACTCAATTTTAAGATTGAAAATTCTCAAGTTTTCCTTTGAATTGTGAGGGTTTGAAAAGAGGGGGCAAAGCTGGCGCGCAAGGGATCCTTCAAATGAGCTCAGAGGGCATGTATTTATAGCATGAGGGAGTGATATTTGCACACTTGAATTTGCTTCCAAATTTGGCAATGTCATGCATAAGCTTGCATGGGCGCATACAGGCCCATGAAGCAATCCATTTTGGTCCAAATTCAATTGTTCTGAAGTCTCAAAGAAGCTTGAATGGCAAGGCAGTGTGAAATGGTGTTTTGGACATTTGATCTTTCCACTTGATGCAGACCTGTTAAGACCATGCGCAACCCTAGCAACCCTCATCCAAAATGCATGAAATAGGACTCTTTAGAAAGCTTAGATCAAGGGGAACAACTTTTATGATGGAAACTTTTTCATTTGGAACTTGGATCATGGTAAATTTTGAGGTGGAAGTTTGTAACTTTCAACATGTTGAAAATTTTTCTAAGTGTCAAGTCATATACCTCAATGTTCCACCTTATTTAAATTTTCATGTGAGCTCTAAATGAGAAAAGTTTCTTCATCAGAGTTGTAGTCCTTTCAAAGACCTTAAAAATTGTCACCAATTTCATGTCATTTGGATTTATAATGATAGAGTTATGCATTTTTGAAGTTGAGGAAAATCACTTGTTGAATGGTATAGGTAAAAAATGACCTATAATGTATCCTCATATCACATGCTCATAAAAGTTGATTTAGCCTTCACTCAAAGCATCAAAGTTGAAGTAGAGATATTGAATTTGATTGTGAAACTTGTAAATCTTTCATCTCATAAAAATTGAGAAAGTTATGGCCTTGGGAAGTTGACTTTCAAATTAGGGTTTAGACAAAATGACCTGTAATGTTTCAACATAGAAAATTATTTTACAAGAAAAGCTAGCTCTAGGTCTTAACATGAAAGTTGTTTGTAATGTTATTTATATTAACTTTTCTCTTGGAATAATTTTCATATGGTGAAAATTGTAGGAGATAGGGTCTAGGGAGACCCAGTTTTGATCAGATGAATTCATCTGGCCAACCACCATCAACCGACTTGCTAACTTTTAATTATCTTGACTTTTTAGGCTCATGGTAGATCATATATGCATAAGATGATGAAATTTGAAGTGACCCTTGGTGAGGTATCTTGTTGAGGAAGTTATTTAGGATACCCATACAAACTAAGGTTTACAAGGCAAACCAACTCCAAACTCTTGAAGAAATCTTGATCAAAATAACATGTAAAGATCATGGGGACTCATATATGATGCTTTGATACATTGTGGATCAATCCTTGGTTGTGCTTTTAGCCATGAGGGTCTTGAGCCCTAGATATGGACTTGATAGATCAATGGGAACTATGCCCTACCTACAAAAGAGTTAGGAAAATGCAAAGACATATTTTTGGTATTTTGGTTAGTAAAATGATAATATACAAGCATGATACAATCATATGGTGCTTGGTGATCTCTCCCAAAACAAACCCAATGAAAAAAGGGTAAGGAGGATGCCACGGTATGATCCCAATGCTAATGCATATGATGAAATTGCATGAGGGATCTTAGGGTCAAAATTGGGGTCTTATAGCTGCTCCTATTTAAGGACATTCTAACTGAGGAGGCGAAGGTTAAAATATTTGTATCGACTCAGTAGAATGGGCTTAAATAACAACATATAGAAACAAATTTTAGTCCCTAAGAGACCTCATGATGCGTATGATATGAATGTAAAAGCCAATTCTCTGTGGGGAAATGTTGCCACAAAGGAAAAGAAATCAGAGAGACCGAAGATCCGCAGGAGCATAAAGCACTCCATAAGGAAAGCTCACTGGGGGAGACAGAGACTCTGAGGGGATAAAAAGGGTTATGCGTAGGTCAGGCTACGACTTAAAAACTGCTGGGAGACTAGAGGAATTCCATGAAAATGGAAGGACTCAATCGGGGAAACAAAGCATCTGCAGGGGAAACGAGTAGGTCAGGATAAAACTGACAGACTTGAATCATGCAGGAAAAGCGATTTCAATAAGGAAATGCGCACTCAACTCAACTAGGGAAGAAATAAACTTCAACACAGGAGGAGCATAAATCTATTATCCACTACCTGTTACTGGGTAAGTAGATAATAAAGATCTGACAAAGAGGACATCTATCATCGGTTTGGATGAACATATCAAGGATGACTCACTGGGAACCGCCAGGAGGGAGTATTCATTACCGGTTACTGGGTAAGAATAAACCTGCTGGGGAAAACTGCAGAAATAGGATTTACAACTACCAGTTACTGGGCAGAAGACCAAAAATGAGAATATTCGTCACCGGTTAAAGTGGATATATCAAGGATAGACTCGAAGGGAAGAAAATCTGTCATCGGTTAGGATGAACATATCAAGGATAGACTTGCCTGAGGATGTTAAAGAGGATATCCGTCATCGGTTAAGATGAACATATCAAGGATAAACCAACTGAACAAAAAGTAGGAATTACATCTATCGAATGCTGGATAGAATACCATCAAAGAGAAAATCTGCCACCAGTTAGGATGAACATATCAAGGATAAACTCTGTGAGGAGAGAAATAGGAATTACATATATCAGTTACTGGATAGAATACCACAAGAGAGAGTACCCGTCATCGGTTAGGATGAACATATCAAGGAAAACTCTGCAAAGGGAAACAAAAGGCATGATTTACAACTACCGGTTACTGGGTAGAAGACCGAAGAGAAGGAAACCCGTCATCGGTTAGGATGAACATATCAAGGATTAACTCTCTGGGAACAACATAGGGATTACAACTACCTTTTTACTGGGTAGAATACCAAATGTGAGAGTATTCGTCACCAGTTAGGATGAACATATCAAGGATAAACTCAAAATAGGGGAAGAAAATATCTTTCATCAGTTAGGATGAACATATCAAGGATAGACTTCCTGGGGAATCAAATGAATCCGCTAGGGACTCCACTGAGGAGAAAACAGGGATACTTTGTCGGGTATTGGGCAAGAAGTAGCAAACTGTAAACTAAGAAGAATATTACCAGTTACTGGGTAATAAATTCTTAGGGGACCCAAAGCATCTATCTAGGTAAGAGCTAGAAAGAAACGGTCAATCAAGACTCAACCAATGAGGATATAACTCAAGGGGAGTGGTTCCATCCAGATAATCAACTAGGGAGGAAATTGAAACAATAATCATCCACGAGGAAATAACTCAGTGGGGGAAAGGAGAAAGGTTAAATTCTTTCTGCTTAAGGGACTGACACTCTATAATTGAGGGAGGTCAGACACCAAACTCATATGGGGTAAAGTACCGCCATAACAGAGAATAATAATCACAGGAATGAATCAACCACTATGAACATGTAACCATGCAATCATGAAATTATATGAGTGTATATATGTATATGTATATGTGATGATTATGCTGACAAAAGGATCGCAAAGGATACAAAGGTGTCGCAAATTTGATTCATCGGTACAATTCTCGGTCAATCCACAAGAGAGGGATACAAATGCTGGAGAAAAGAGAGATCAACATCCCAAAGGCTCAACCCTAGCTGGGGAAGGAGGAGATCTGTTGAGGGAAAGAAAACATTATCGAGTATGCGGGGAATTTTAGGTCAACACCAAATTGAATGAGAGACAACCCTGCAGAGGAACAAACGCGAAAATCTGTTCAAAAACCAGGAGGAAACTCTGACTGGGAGCGAATCTGATGGTGATTGGTGAGGAAACCAAAGTTCTACCGCAACCACACGAACTGCTGAGGACACCAACCTTACTCTACTGGAGTTTAGAAACAAGTCGGGTAAAATAAATACTAACTCCGTCGGGGAATATACACAAACTCCGTTGGAGAATTTAATTAACCAACTTGGCTTGGGGATTATGGAGAATTAACTGCTCGGGGAGAACCAATAATGCTCCACACTTAGGACGTATTGCTTTCGAACTGCTATTGACATTCCTTTCAATTGCTTTAAAATTCATGCTTTTATATATTTAAGAAAAATGATTTTGATTTTAAATATCTAAATTTCAAAAATGATCATAATAAAATTTAAAATTATTTGGCTGAAGTAAACAAGAGTAGAAACAATTGGATAAAAGGTCAACTTTATTTAATAGAATAGTAGTCTATAAATGACAAGACTCCATAGATCTTTTACAAAGTTGAAAATGGTAATTTACATGGAAAAGGGTTATATTGAATACAAATGACCACTAATCCTTCCACCAACTCTTGATGTTCACTGTGTTTTGGGCCGCTATTGGGGTGATGCATCACCGTCAACCCTTGTGCTCAACAATGTTTTCCAAACTGAAGATCAGCAGGATGCAATTACTTGCCATAATCCCTATTTTTTTTGCATAAATTTCCCCAAGGTGGGGTACTCAATTTATCAGGATGATTCTTTCTGTTTTATGTCTCTAACTTTTTCCTGGATCTCCCTTTCAGGTTTTCAATCCACTGAGACGCTCATTTTTGCCCAAGCCTCCCTTTTGGGTTTTCAACTTAGCGAGCTATTCTTTTTTTTAGGTGAAGTATTTCTTGACTGCATCCGCGTTCATAGGACGAGTGAACTCTTCACCATCCATAGTTGTAAGAATCAAAGCACCGCCTGAAAAAGCTCTTTTAACAACATATGGGCCTTCATAATTAGGAGTCCATTTGCCCATAAAATCTGGTTTAAAAGATAGATTTTTCTTGAGCACAAGGTCGCCTTCTCTGAACACACGAGGACTGGCCTTCTTGTCAAAAGCTTTCTTCATCCTTTGTTGATATAATTGTCCATGACACATGGCAGTCAACCTCTTCTCTTCAATCAAATTCAGCTGGTCCTACCTGGTCTGACACCATTCAGCCTCAGTCAACTTGGCTTCGATGAGCACACGCAATGAAGGAATCTCAACCTCTACGGGGAGCACTGCTTCCATACCATATACAAGAGAGAAAGGGGTTGCCCCTGTTGAAGTGCGAATGGACGTACGATACCCGTGCAAAGCAAATGGGAGCATCTCATGCCAATCCGTATATGTCAAAACCATCTTCTGAATGATGTTCTTATTTGCAGCTTCAACAGCCCCATTCATCTTGGGTATGTAGGGAGAAGAATTATGGTGTGCAATCTTGAAGTCTTTACAAAGAGCTTCCACCATATTATTGTTCAAGTTTGATCCATTATCAGTAATGATCTTACTTGGCACACCATACCGACATATAATCTGATTCTTGATAAACCTTACAATAACTTGCTTGGTTACGTTCGCATACGATGCCACTTCAACCCATTTTGTGAAGTAATCAATTGCCACCAAAATGAAACAATGTCCATTCGAAGCTTTGGGCTCAATCATGCCAATCATATCAATTCCCCACATGGAAAAGGGCCATGGGGAGGAAATAACGTTCAATAGTGTCGGAGGAACATGAATCTTATTTGCATATATTTGACACTTGTGGCATTTCTTCACAAACTTGCAACAGTCAGATTCCATTGTCAGCCATTAGTAACCTGCTCGTAACATCTTCTTCGCCATTGCATGTCCATTGGAATGAGTACCAAAGGAACCTTCATGGACTTCAGTCATCAACAGGTCTGCTTCGTGTCTATCCACACATCTGAGCAAAACCATATTGATGTCTCTCTTATACAACACATCACCATTCAGGTAGAAGTTGTCGGCTAATCTTCTCAAGGTCTTCTTATCTTTCAAAGATGCCCCATGTGGGTAAACCTGACTTTGGAGGAAACACTTGATGTCATAATACCACGGCTTCTCGTCTTGGATCTCTTCAACAACAAACACATGAGCTGGTCTATCAAGGCGCATTACAATCAAATTAGGAACCTTATTCTAATACTTCACTACAATCATTGACTCCAACGTTGTAAGAGCATCTGCCATCCGGTTTTCATCTCGAAGGATATGATGAAACTCAACCTTTGTAAAGAAAGTTGAAATCCTCCTCGCATAATCTCTATATGGTATCAAACCGGGTTGATTCGTCTCTCACTCACCTATGATTTGATTCACAACCAAAGTTGAATCTCCAAAGACATCTAAATGCTTGATTCTGAGATCAATGGCCTCTTCAAGCCCCATAATGCAGGCTTCATATTTTGCCATATTATTTGTGCACTTGAAAGTCATTCTAGCTGTAAATGGAAAATGCGTGCCTTAAGGAGTAATGATTACTTCCCCAATGCCATTACCATACTAATTAACAGCTTCATCAAATACCATGGGCCAACGGGAACCAGGTTTTGGCACTTCTTCAAGCAATGGGTCATCACAATCTTTCATTTTTAAGTACAAGATCTCTTCATCAGGAAAATCATACTGTGCTGATTGGTAATCTTCAATTGGTTGGTTAGCCAAATGGTCAGCCAAGACATTACCTTTGATTGCTTTCTGAGATCGATATTCAATATCATACTCTGATAACAACATCTGCCAACGGGCAATTGATAACACTGAAATTCACCGTATTTTCGACTCCGATTTCGCATGCATTTTAGTAGTTTTATTGTCATTTTGTTGTGTTATTACTATGTTTTTCTTTGTTTTCAGGTTTTTACTTCAATCGGAGCCCCGATCGAGAAAAGGAGTGAAAAAGAGCTAAAAACCCTAAAATTCAGCATTTTGTACTTGTGGCTTCCACCATAGCTGGCGCCATAGACCCTGCCATGACGTGTTCCAGCTCAACTTCCCTCAACTTCCATGTTCCCCACTACTTCCACTAAGGCGCCTCAGAATAGCCTTGTGGCGGGCGCCATGGCCTTGTGGCGGGCGCCACAAGAGGAAAAGTTGTCCCTCCCATTTTCAAGTTGAAGGGCATCCTTGTCATTTCCATCTTTTTACTTGCTTATAAATAGAAACTCGAAATCACTTGTTTAGGCATCCAAACTTAGAACAGAGGCAAACTCAGAGCAACTTTGTTTCACTTAGGCATATATTCAGTATTTTAAAGTGGTAATCGCTTCGCATTGGGGTGTTACCACAATTGTGTAATCGAATCTGTGATCGAGTCTGTAATCGAGTTTGGAGCACTTTGGAAGGAAGTTAATCCTGCCGCCATTTTCATTTCCGCTTTGCAATTTACTCAACCCTCCGATTGGAGCAGGTTTTTATTACTTTGCCTTTACTTTATTTATTTCCCGCACTCGCTTTACTTTATTTATTTTCTCGCACTCTCTTTACTTTATTTATTTCTCGCACTCGCTTTACTTTATTTATTTCTCGCACTCGCTTTACTTTATTTATTTCCTCGCACTCGCTTTACTTTATTTATTTCCGCACTCGCACTACTTTTATTTACTTTCCGCACTCGCACTACTTTTATTTAAATTAATGCACTTTTACTTTACCATGTCTAACTAAATCTATAAGGTTAGAATGTAAGGATCGTAATTGAACCGATAATCCGTACAATTGTTCGTAGAAACACTTAAGGGCTATTTTAACTTTCAACTTAAGTTTTCCCGCACTTCAATTCCGTTGGGTAAGATCGAAAGCCGTCCAACGTCTATTTAAACTTAATTGTTTTTAACTATTTCAAAAACAGCGAAAGCGCTTTGTTTAGTTCATTAGGAGTTTTTAACTTAAGAAGAAAAGAGATTTTAAAACTATTTTCGGACGCGTTTATAAGTTTAGAGTCTGGTTCGTGAGAACCTCTTTTGGTTAAGAAATCCAGGTTATAATACTTTTCAACTTAGTCAAGATACTATATTTCTTAAAAATAGGTTTACTACTCTAACACAATGCGCGCCTTTTTATAAGTGACAATAAGAGGGTTTGATTAGGGAGTACAACTCGGTTCTAAATACGCGAAAGAGACAGTTCTTGTTAAATTAGTTCTTTTCAAAGTAGGAAACACTTCCCATAAGTAGTTCTATTAGCAAGTACTTGGATTATTAATTGATTACGTGAATTACATTCGCCCCTGTCTTTATTAATTAAACTTTATTCAACACTTTACTTTCCATTGTACACTCTAAAAACACCTATTTTGATTGCCTTTGATAAACACCATAATAACAGATAACGATAGATTGACACTTGGTCTCTGTGGATTCGACAATCTTTTATATTACTCTGACGCGTTCGTACACTTGCAAAAAGCACGCATCAAGTTTTTGGCGCCGTTGCCGGGGACCAATTTCGTCAAATTTCATTTCCCTATTGTTATATCGTTTAGACTTAGGTTTTTCCCACCGGTCAATGCGAAGAACTCGCAGCACCGGAAGTTTAAGCTTAATATACCCTCTGGCAGAACCTGAACGTTACGCTCGCGCACGTTTATTCTTTCGTAGAATTAAGAGAGCTATGGCCGAAGATCAAAACCAAAGACCTCTTAAGGATTTAGCTCAACCATATAATGAAGAACCTAGTTCTAGTATAGTAAACCCAACCATCCCAGCTAATAATTTTGAACTTAAACCATCCCTGTTACAACTAGTGCAACAGAGACAATTCGCAGGTCTCACTACTGAGAATCCAAACCAACATTTAAAAATATTTTTTCAATTAGCAGACACTTTTAAAACCAATGGCTTCTCCTGAGGCAATACGTTTAAGATTATTCCCTTTTTCCCTCAGAGATAAAGCCCTATCATGGTTAGATTCCCTTCCACCCAATTCCATTACAACTTGGGATAACCTTAGAAGAGTATTCCTTGCTAGATATTTTCCCCCAAGTAAGACCGTCGTTCTTCGAAACCATATAACTAGATTTACCCAAAACCAAGGGGAATCGCTGTTCGAAGCTTGGGAGAGATATAAAGAGTTGTTACGAGCATGCCCACATCATGGTTTAGAAAATTGGTTAATCATTCAAACCTTCTATAATGGACTTCACTATAACACGAAGATGACCATCGACACTGCCGCAGGCGGTGCTCTGATGAACAAACCTTATCCTAAAGCTAGTGCCCTTATTGAAGATATGGCTCAAAACCATCAATCATGGGGAGTCGAACGAGCGACAGTAGAGAAGAAGGAAGCCCAAGGAGGAGTGCATGAACTAAGCTCTATAGACATGATGCAAGCTAAAATGGACGCATTAGCCCTTAAGGTCGAGCATATATGCATACACCCGAATACTGTAGCCGCAGTTTCGTCGGATTGTGAGATATGTGGAACCAAAGGACACCAATCTGCAGAATGCAGTCTATTAAATGAAACCCACTCTGAGAAAGTGAACTACACCCAAGGGAACCCATACTCGAATACCTATAAACCTGGATGGAGGAATCACCCGAACTTCTCCTATAAAAACAATAACCCAATCCAAAATAATGCACCTCCGAGACCTAGTTATCAAGCCCCAAGATCAAATCAACGTATGCAACCTGTGCCACCAAAGCCGAGCCTTGAGAAGGAGTTCATGAACCAACAAAACAAGGAGTTCATGAACCAAAACATTCATGTTAACGAATTGATTACTCAGTTAGGAACCAAGGTTGACCAAATAGTTACTCATACTAAGATGCTTGAAACCCAGATCTCTCAGGTAGCTTTAAACCAAGCCCCTCAGACTACACCTGGAGGAATCACCCGAACTTCTCCTATAAAAACAATAACCCAGATCTCTCAGATGTTGGAGCGTCTGGCCAGACACTCTTACTTATGCTATCTAGATGGATACTCTGGATTCTTCCAAATACCTATCCACCCCGAAGATCAAGAAGAAACTACCTTTATATGCCCTTATGGAACTTTTTCCTACAGACGAATGCCATTCGGCCTCTGTAATGCCCCAGCCACTTTCCAACGCTGCATGATGTCAATCTTTGCAGATTACCTAGATGGTATCATGGAAGTGTTTATGGATGATTTCTCGGTTTGCGGATTTGATTTCCACAATTGCCTTGCTAACCTTGAGAAAATCCTAGAGAGAAGCGTGGAGGTGAACCTCGTGCTAAACTGGGAAAAGTGTCATTTCATGGTGACCGAAGGAATAGTTTTAGGACATACAGTTTCCGGAAAAGGTATAGAGGTAGATAGAGCTAAAATAGAAGTTATAGAAAACCTAAATCCCCCTAAAACTATCAGAGAAGTCCGAAGCTTTCTTGGACACGCTGGATTCTATCGGCGTTTTATCAAGGACTTCTCCAAAATAACTAAACCTTTAACTGGACTTTTAATGAAAGATGCTGAATTCATTTTTGATGAAAAATGTAATGACACATTTAATCTTTTAAAGCAAGCATTAATCTCTGCACCTATTATGAAACCGCCTGATTGGTCGGAACCTTTTGAGATAATGTGCGATGCTAGTGATTATGCAGTTGGAGCCGTTCTAGGACAAAGGAAAGATAAAAAATTACATGCCATTTATTATGCTAGTAGAACCCTAGATGTTGCCCAACTTAACTACGCAACAACTGAAAAAGAATGACTCGTTGTAGTTTTCGCTATAGACAAATTTAGATCTTATCTAGTAGGAGCAAAAATTATAGTTTACACCGATCATGCTGCCATTCGTTACCTATTAAGTAAAAAAGATGCCAAGCCCAGGTTACTCCGATGGATTCTATTACTACAAGAGTTTGATTTAGATATAAGAGATAAAAAAGGCACTGAAAATGTAGTAGCCGATCACCTTTCTAGGCTAGAACATCTAAAACCAGAACTAGTACCCATAAATGATGATTTCGCCTATGATAGACTGATAGCTAGACTAGAAACCATTGAAGATAATAACCTAGGCCCTGATGAGCACCCCCAAAATTCCTTAGCAATAAGTAACGTACCATGGTATGCAGACTTCGTTAATTACCTAGCTGCTAATATAGTACCCCCTGATCTTGACTACCACCGCAAGAAGAAATTCTTCCACGATGTGAGAAACTTCTATTGGGACGAACCGCTCCTTTTAAAAAGGGGTAAAGATGGCATTTTCCGCCGTTGCGTTCCGGAAGAAGAGGTAAATAGTATTATCAAGCATTGTCATTCTGCACCTTATGGTGGACATGCGAGCACCTCTAAGACATACGCCAAAATTCTTCAAGCTGGCCTATTCTGGCCTACCATGTGGCGTGATGTCTATGCTTGCATTGTCAAATGTGATAGATGCCAACGCACTGGAAACATTTCAAGGCGCGATGAAATGCCTCTAAGAAACATTCAGGAAGTAGAACTCTTCGACGTATGGGGTATAGATTTCGTGGGACCTTTCCCACCATCCTTAGGAAACAGGTATATCTTAGTAGCCGTAGACTACGTATCTAAGTGGATTGAAGCTATAGCTGCACCCACAAACGACACTAGGGTAGTAATCAAACTATTTAAAAACTATATATTCTCTAGATTTGGAACACCACGTTTAGTCATAAGCGATGGAGGATCACACTTTATATCAAGAATATTTGACAAACTTTTAAGAAAATATGGAGTTAGGCATAGAGTAGCAACACCATACCATCCACAAACTAGTGGCCAAGTAGAAGTATCTAATAGTGGCCTAGACATTCATAAACTAGAAGAACTTAGGCAATCTTCCTATGAGAATGCAAAAATATACAAAGAAAGAACAAAAGCCTATCACAACAAAAGAATAGTAAAGAAAAACTTCAATATAGGCGATCATGTTCTCCTTTTCAACTCTAGGTTACGACTCTTCCCTGGAAAGCTACGCTCGAGATGGATTGGCCCTTTTGAAGTATCCAAGATTCTGAGATCCAGAGCCGTAGAAATCAAGAACGAAACATGTAGTCCATTCATTGTAAATGGACAAAGACTGAAGCTCTACGAAGGAGGAGACATTCCAGCATACTACTCAAGCCACACTCTGATTGATCCACCAATTTCTACTACTACAGGTGTATAAATTCTAATCGTCAAGCTAATGACGTTAAACAAGCGCTGCGTGGGAGGCAACCCATGGTTTTTTATTTTACTTTTTCGCATTTATTTAATTTTATTTTAGTTTATTTTTATTTTTCACCGAGACTAAATATTTGAATGGTTTATACTTTCAGGATCACTTCCCTAACTTCTTCAGGATGCAGGATTTCGATGATATGCATGTGGCCTATAGAGATGCACACAGAGAGAGCGCTGCATTGCTCTTTATCAGCGCCCTATGGCGCCCACACGTTATCCTGATCAGCACTGTATGGAGGCACTGGGCATTGAGCCGAGTATCCGATTCCTTAGCCACCAGCTTCACTGGGACGAGTTTGCTGACGATTTAAGTAACACCTACAGGAACCTGACATTGGAGTTCCTGAGCTCATTCGACTATGACCCATACTCTGGACCAGACGGGTACACTGCTTTCAGGCTCTTTGGAGTTGAGTACTCTTTCAGCCAGAAAGAGTTCGGCGACCTATTGGGTTTCCAAACCACTCCTGATGCTATCCCGGAGACACCTATGGGATATTTTTTGGGTAAGGAGGTGGAGAAGTTTTGGAGTGATATATCGGGTGGTGGAAGCCAGGATCCGTCTACGCAGCTGTCTCATGTTATACATAACCCTGCCTTTAGATACTTCCAGATGATATTGGCACATTCCTTCCTAGGAAGACCGGATACAGAGACATTATTGAGTGAAGAGGAGATCTTCCTACTATTTTGTGCATCCCAGTCTCGCCCAGTAGCATGTGGGAACTTTCTGTTATGTGGCCTCAGCGGTGTCTCCAGATCGACCGAAGGAGTCATCCATGTGGGCGGGATCATTACACAGATTGCTGTCGCTTTAGGTCTGTCTCGCAAGTTGTTACATCTCCGGACCTACTGTGGGTACACTACCATGGACATCGACTTCTGTTTGACAAGAGGGTTGATGAGGAGAGCCTTTTTCCACCCATGTCAGTTCCGATTGCTAGTCGATAACGAGGCTATTCATTATTTCACACTGCCAGATCCTATGATGACCAGTGTACATGACCCAGCGAATTGGAGTTATGCTCTGGAGGGCCAGGGAGAGACCGTCGAGTTGCCGAGATCACCACCCATTGCTGAGTACACGCCTACACCACCTTCTCCCAGGATCACTGTTTTCTCTAATAATCTTTCATTGCAGACCCCCGACATCCGCACCCAGATTGCAGAGTGTCGTAGAGAGATTGCAGAACTTAGACAGGAGGTGGTTGACCTCACTTTATAGATGGGAGTATCTGATCTCACCCACGCTACCGAAGTCGACTGTTTATATCAGGAGATCGCAGAGCTCAGGCAGGAGGTAGCCATGCTCCGTGGATCCACTCAGGAAGACGACATCCCTACTATATGATCTCACCATTTCATCTTATTTTATCTCTTTTTTATATTTCTCGTATTTACATAACTCATTTTATATCATCGCATTTGGAATATTATATAAATTATGCATATACATTGATATTTCTACTTTTATATATATATGTCTTATGTTTGTTTTATTTGCATTTTTTATTTTAGTCGTTTATTTATTTATTAGTCTAATATTTAAATTTTGTTTCATTTTTATTTTTATTTTTTTACTTTTATAAAATTATGCAAGCCAATGATACTAGGAAATCACAAGACAAATGCTATCCGGACCCCTCAAAGCCAAAAGACAAGAGAAGCCCAAGCCAAAGGACCAAAATCCAGCCCAGCCAGATTTTGCCTTGTGGCGCCCGCCATAGACCCTGTGGCGCCCGCCATAGACCCTGTGGCGCCCGCCACAGCGTCTGTAAAAGGTCGGGGCAGAACCCCTTTCTTCACCATTTTCACACCTTACAACCTTCCAAACCCATTTTTTCACCTTGCAAAAACGTCCTTGAACCCACAAAAAGCTCACACCTTTCTAATCCCCACACCGTACAAATAATTTTTCCGATTTCCATTTTCATTTTCATCCGTCGGATTTCGTAAAAATCCAACCTTTTCACATTCCACTTCATCTTCTTCGTCACGTTTCGAGAGCTACAATGGAGTTTAATGGATTCATTCTTCGAGGAGGGAAACCGGGGGATAGACAAAGAAAAATCATCGAACGGTTGCAAAATCGGGAGATCCTCCCGACAAGGTATGTTGACGAAAAAAACTGTCTCTACACTTTAGGTATCTATCATAGCATATTTCATTTATTAGATAACTTAGGTTTGCATAGTTTCTTTTCCAACAAAGAACCTACCTATGAGCGATTGACAATCAAATTCTTGATTTCTTTAATCTATATTGTCAATCCTAACACTGCTAGCACAGTTGGTACTGTCAGATTTAGAATATTTGCTGTTGAATATGAATTCAGTACCGACGAACTAGCAGGCTTGTTAGGAATCCCTCATGGGGACGGTGCTATTTGTGAGGCCCCTTTGGATTCAGATTGGTCAGTCGAGGTATTTTCCTTTTGGGAGCGATTATCAAACACTTCCATAAACTCTTTTGAAGGAGTTCTTGCCTCGACTATCCATAACCCGACCATCAGAGTTTTTAGATATCTGTTGGCATGTACAATTTTTGGCTGGGAGAATCCAAATAAAGTTAATGCTAGAGAGCTTCTATTTTTGCAAGGAAGCCTCACAAATAGACGAATTAATTCGGTCTCGTTCATGCTTGCTCATATGACTTTAACTTTAAATAAAGCGGGACCGATTTCTTTTGGTGGATTGATTACGTCTATTGCTCGGGCGCTTAACCTGAACAATGAGATGGCTACCCTAGACCCCTTACCTCCTCGCACAATTAACCTAAAATTTCTAAGAGACCTGAAATTGTGCCGTTTGAGGAGAGAAGGAGGCTATATGCTTATGGTTCATGGTGTAGCCATCCCATCTGTTGTTTTACCATGCACTAGACGTACAGATGTACGAGATGAAAGGAATTGGACCTACGCTTTAGACGCTCCACCTGTTTTGGGTCCTCTTCCTCCTAACATTCCTGATGAGGCGGGACATGACACTGATGATGAATATGATCAGAGAGAGAGATCTCCCGTACCCCATATGTCCCTCCATCATCCTTCACCACCACACACCGCACCATCTTCTTCTTCTGCAGGTACCACTCCTAGCTTTTATATTACAGAGGAGATGTGGCGTGACCACATGGCTAGATAGAAAAGGCGTGACAAACTACTCTCTACCATCCAACAACAACTAGCGAATAACATGAGCTTCATGCAAGAATCACAGCGGAGGACAAACAGGTCCTATGACACTGTTTTACAGTCCCTGCAAACGATCACGGATACACAAGCCCGTCAGCAACACCACCACCGTCAACATATTGCACTCATAGAAAACACTCAAGGTTCCATTTTGGGTAACCTTCGAGAGGTGAGGACCGCTCAGGACGCCTTGCAGGCGAGGATGGATCAGAGAGACCGTCGTCGTACCCGATCCCGTCGTCCACCTCAGGATGGACGACGGGATCGGGTACGACGACGGTCTCTCTGATCCATCCTCGCCTGCAAGGCATCGGTGGTCAGCAATAGGTCGTCAAGTAACTCTTCCCTTATCTTACTTCGAAACATTGAGGACAATGTTCGATTTAAGTGTGGGAGGAGACTCTATCGTCTTTTCTTTATTGCTTTTCTCGTCTTTTTCTTTGCTGTTTTTAGATAGTTTGTTTATTTTTATTTCCTTTTAGTTGTTTATTTTGCTTTTTAGTTTAAGTGTCTTAGATAATGCATGAGTCTGACGAGTCACCAAATATAGTGTATCTTTAGTACAATCTAATCTCCCCATATCTTTAGCCCCACCAATTTTTTTTTGCAAAAGAAAACAGTGTTATTCCGAAAGTTTTTGGGTTTTTAAGATAGGTTGAGTAAGGATGCGGTGACTTGGGAGAACTTTGTGAAACATCAGTATTATTTCAGCACCATAGACTTTGTAAATATAGGAATCATTCCCGAAACCCCATATACCATGGCCTTAATCATTATATCCATATAATTCCTCAGTAGTTTATCTCAGCAGTCAGCTCCAGCCTATGCATCCTCTACGTAGGGGACCAATGCAAATAAGTGAATGATCCAGCAAAAAAAAATAAAATAAAAGAAAGCAAAAAGGAAACTCCGGTATAGGTGACCCTCACAAAGTCATTTAAACCAAAGAATTGTAAAAATTTGCTACAAAAATAAAAATAAAAAGAAAAAAACTTACCCACTGTTAGTTGGTTCAGAGGTATCTGGCACTGAACTCGGTAGGGCGGATTACGATCTGATCCCCACAACTACAGTTGGGTCAAATAAAAAGGTTTACACATATTTATGTGCCAGAAACCTCATGCTTAGATCATAATCACTAACAGGTCACTCTACTATGAAGCATGTACGGATTGAAGGAGAATGGCGATCCAAAATGCAGCGGAATTTAAAATTTTCTCCTTTAATGATCCTTACGAATGGGCATGATCAGTGATAGAATCGTTACCTATTGTGGCGATCACGAATGTTGAACGATGACAACGCCTCTACTCAGTCCATACGAACGGATTCCTTCAATCTCAGTGCTAGCTGCTACGAATGAAGGCTTTGAGTGAGAAAGAGAGAGAAACGAAAATGCAAGAGTGACAATGCTTCTACCCAAGGGTTCTATTTATAGAACCACTTGTGTGGGCTTCAAGCTAAAAAGCCCACTTAAGTGTATTTTGGCCCATATCTTATATTATGCCCAAAATCACTTAAGCGTGTGGTACCTTACCATATTTCGTATTCCATTTAAGTGCACCGTACCCTACGATGTTCCTTAGTTACTATATCTCTCATCAATCTGTCTTTGTGTGTGACCCTGTAGGTTTTCGCGACGTTGGAAATTATATTAAATCACGCATTTAACATAATAAACAGTGAGTGATATCTAGCAACACATCACTGCTACCCAAGACACGAAAATGTCATATGATCTAACAAATCCTTCTGTGATAATAATTATGTGTACAATTACCCTTTTGCCCTTATGTCTATATTGAACACAAGGCATAGACCGTGTCATCCTTGTCCAGTTCAATATTGGGCCCATAGACATTTATCCTGTTACGTAGGATGGGCATATCCCATCTAGGTCACTCATGTCCCTTAGCATGCTTTGTGGAGTACCCATCAACTGTCTTTATGATTATCCAGTTACGGACAATGTTGGATCAGTAATAAAGCACTCGACTCTACATCTAGGGTCCATAGTGGTTTCAGGTCGAAGAGTGGTATACACCATTATCACCATGAGAATAACTTATGACACTTTGCATAACATTCTATATAGTATTCTCATAGCGGGTCAATCCAGTATAAATATTACTCTTAATATTCATACCTATGTTTGAGACTTGATAACTCCTTATCCATGATCCATGAGATGCGATCATCAGTCTATAAACATAATAGTCTCCATGCTTTAATGTTATCCCACTTCACAATAAAGCTCGACTACGGATACTTTAAGAATAGTATCCTTATGTTTAATGTGCTCTCATGATTAAGTCACACTTGATACATTAAACGAACTATCTATTCCAGGGACTTTATTAAACAAACATAACAAAGAAAAAGCCTTTTATTATTAATAAATAATTCGATACAAGTACCAAAAGTATTGGCCTCTAGGGCTTACACCAACAATCTCCCACTAGCACTAGAGCCAATCAGGCATACCCCTAATGCCCATAGATCTAGTATGGCCATCATGTTTTTGCTACGCAAGAGGCTTTGTCAGTGGGTCAGCAGTATTGTCAAGTGTATGTACTCTACATATTTTCACATCTCCTCTATCTATTATCTCTCGAATGAGGTGATAACGTCTAAGTATGTGTTTGGAACGTTGGTGAGATCTAGGCTCCTTAGCTTGTGCGATAGCACCATTGTTATCACAATAGAGACCAATGGGATCCACAATGCTAGGAACTATGTCAAGTTCACTAATGAACTTTTTGATCCAAACAACTTCCTTTGCTGCACTTGAGGCATCAATATACTCGACCTCGGTTGTAGAATCAGCAACTGTATCTTGCTTTGAACTTTTCCAGCTCACAGCACCACCGTTTAAGCAAAACACATAACCAAATTGCGATCTAAAGTCATCCTTATTTGTCTGGAAGCTGGCATCGGTGTATCCAATTACAGCCAACTCTTCCTGGCCTTCATATATCAAGAATGAGTCCTTAGTCCTTCTCAAGTACTTAAGGATATTCTTGACAGCTATCCAATGGGCATCACCAGGATCAGATTGGTACCTACTCGTTGCACTTAAAGCATACGAGACATCTGCTCGAGTACATAACATGGCATACATGATAGATCCTATTGCAGATGCATATGGAATCTTATTCATGCGATCCCTTTTTTCCTTAGTTGAAGGGGATTGTGTTTTTGATAGACACATGCCATGTTGCATAGGTATGAATCCTTTCTTGGAATCATGCATGTTAAAGCGTCTCAGCACTTTGTCTATGTACGTACTCTGACTTAGGCCAAGCAGTTTTTGTGATCTATCTCTATAGATTCTGATTCCTAATATATAGGCTGCTTCACCTAGGTCCTTCATAGAAAAGCATTTCCCCAACCAAGACTTTACTTGTTGTAGGGTAGGGACATTGTTTCCAATGAGTAATATGTCATCTACATATAATACCAGGAACACGATCATGCTCCCACTAACCTTCTTGTAGACACAAGGCTCATCTTCGTTCTTGATGAATCCATATTGTTTTACTGTTTCATCAAAACGAAGATTCCAGCTTCTGGAAGCTTGCTTCAATCCATAAATTGACCTTTGTAACTTACATATCTTTTGGGCTTCTTTTGGTATGTCAAATCCTTCAGGTTATGTCATGTACACATCCTTAAGAAGATTCCCATTAAGGAAAGCAGTTTTGACATCCATCTGCCATATTTCATAATCATGATATGCAGCGATAGCAAGTAAAATTCAAACAGATTTAAGCATTGCAACTGGTGAAAAGGTTTCATCATAGTCAACCCCATGAATTTGTTTATATCCTTTTGCAACCAGTCTTGCCTTATAGGTATGTACCTTACCATCCATGTCAGTCTTCTTTTTAAAGACCCACTTGCATCCTATAGGGTTAACTCCTACAGGAGGCTCTACCAAGGTCCAAACTTGGTTTGTGTACATGGAATCCATTTTAGATTTCATGGCTTCTAGCCACTTCTCAGACTCGGGACCAGTTATGGCCTCTTGCTAGGTCACAGGCTCATCTTGATCCATGAGTAATACATCACCTTGATTTGTTATGAGATATCCATATCTCTCAGATAGGTGACGTATCCTGCTTGACCTACGCTGGTCTTGTTTTACTTGAGCAGGTTGCTCTTCCACAACCACTTGTGTTTCCTGCTCTAATTCCTCCATAGGTGTATCGATGCTTTGTGATTCTTGAATTTCTTCAAGCTCTACTTTCCTCCCACTGATTCCTTTGGAAATAAAATCCTTTTCTAGGAAAACTCCAGTTCGAGCGACAAACACTTTGCCCTCAGAAGGATTGTAGAAGTAATACCCTCTTGTTTCTTTAGGATACCCCACAAATAAGCATTTGTCATATTTGGGCTCAAGCTTAGTTGAAATTTGTCGTTTCATATAAACTTCGCAACCCCAAATCTTCATGTAAGACATATGTCGTTTCTTACCACTCCATATCTCATATGGTGTCTTCTCAACCTTTTTGGATGGAACACGGTTAAGTGTGTAAGCTGCTGTCAATAGTGCATGTCCCCAAAAGGAGTTTGGAAGATCGGCTTGACTCATCATGGATCGGACCATGTCTAACAGGGTTCGATTTCTTCTCTCAGATACACCATTCCATTGGGGTGTTCCAGGAGGAGTGAGTTGGGATAGGATCCCACACTCTTTCAGATGGTCATCAAACTCTAGGCTTAAATAATCACCACCTCGATCTGATCGAAGAGTTTTAATATTCTTACCTAGTTGGTTTTGTACTTCATTCTTGAATTCCTTGAACTTTTCAAAGGACTCTGGTTTGTGTTTCATTAAATAGACATAACCATATCTACTGAAATCATCAGTGAATGTGATGAAGTACTGAAAACCTCCTCTGGCTGGTATGTTCAGTGGTCCACATAAATCAGTATGTATGAGGGCCAAAAGATCATTAGCTCTTTCACCTTTTCCTGTGAATGGAGACTTTGTCATCTTTCCAATTAAACAAGATCTGCATGTCTCATATGATTCATAATCAAAAGAGTCCAAGAGTCCATCTTTATGGAGTTTGGAAATGCGCTTCTCATTTATGTGGCCTAATCGACAATGCCAAAGGTAAGTTGGATTTAACTCATTAGGTTTCATCCTTTTAGTATTAATGTTATAAATAGGCATTTCAAGATCAAGTACATGTAATCCATTGTTCATTTGTGCAGTAGCATAGAATATATCATTCAAATAAATTGAGCAACAATTGTTCTTTATTATAAATGAAAAACCAAACTTGTCCAAACAAGAAACGGAAATAATATTCCTGCTAATTGCAGGTACATAATAACAATTCTCTAACTGAATTATTAAACCACTAGGTAAAGTCAATACATAAGTTCCTACGGCTAAAGCAGCAACCTTTGCTCCATTGCCAACTCGTAGGTCGACTTCACCTTTTGCCAAATCTCTACTCCTTTTTAGTCCCTGCACATTTGTACAAATGTAAGAACCGCATCCAGTATCTAATACTCATGATGCAGAAGTAGATAAATTAATTTCAATAACAAAAATACCTGAAGTTGAAGTCTCTACTCCATTCTTCTTATCTTCCAGGTACTTTGGGCAGTTTCTCTTCCAGTGTCCGGTCTTACCGCAATGGAAGCAGGTGCCTTCTTTTGATATGCCTCCACTAGGCTTTAAAGCAGCAATGGTGGGTTTGGGTTTGGCAACTTCTTTGCCTTTCCCTTTATCACCCTGCTTGGTGGGCCTTTTGTTCTGTCTCTTTCCATTTCCGATCATCAGAATGGACTTCCCTTTTGACTTCAGATTCTGCTCAACAGTTCTTAACATGGCGAGCAGTTCAGGAAGAGATTTGTCCATATCATTCATATTGAAGTTTAGGACAAATTGGCTGAATCTATCTAGCAACGATTGCAAGATCAAATCAGTCGCAAGTTCCTTTCCGAGGGGAAAACCCAATCTCTCAAGGTTCTCCACATACCCAATCACCTTGAGCACATGGGGACGTACAGGGGCTCCCTCAACTAACTTTCCTTGAAAAAGGGCTTTTGAAACTTCAAACCTCTCATGCCTTGCTTGCTCTTGATAGAGCATCTTCAGGTGTTCGATCATATCGAACGCTGCCATGTTCTCATGTTGCTTTTGCAATTCTGAGTTCATGGTAGCTAGCATGAGACAAGCAGTTTCATTAGCATCATCAACATGCTTCTTATAAGCATCTCTTTCTGCCTTAGGTGCAGAACTAGGAGGTTCCTCTTCAGAAACAGGTTTCTCCAAGACATACAACTTTTTATCATGTTTGAGGACAATCCTCAGGTTTCGGTGCCAATCCAGAAAATTTGTCCCAGACAATTTTTCTTTGTCAATGATTGATCGCAAGATGTTGTTAGAGGTGTTTGTTGTCATGGTAATCTACATAAGAATTAATGAAAATATAAGTATCATTGACATATTTAATTAGGCCTTTAATTAAATATGCTCCCACTATTTTACTCAAAACAAATTACCCTCATCATTTGATTCGGAAAATCCCGTTGGAAGATTTTCTAGTGGGTCGAGATCCATATTTCACTTCGTTCTAAGTCCGCGTAGGCGGATTACACAAAACTAGGTTATTTAAGTAGGAACTCCTTCCAATTGTATCTAATACAACTCTCGAATATTTTAGTTGGGTGAATAACTCCTTATTCCAATCCATCACATGGATAATTTCCAACTCTTGCTTCTAAACATATATAATCTTATTATAATTTGTTTAGTCAAGTTTGACCCATTGTTTTAACAATTGGATATTACAATTATCCCATCGCATCTTACTAATATAGAACATGCACCTCGCGTAGGCGAAACCTACATTATCCGATACTAGTCTTGATGAGTGTTAAAACTTGGAAAACATAAACTTAATATTTAATTTGAGGGAAATTGCAATTATTCTGATCTCACCGGCTTATTTATCATATAAATCGTCTCTCACATGCATCAACATACATATATAATGAAACAGTTATGGCCTCTAGCGCAATTGTTATCCCAAGCCAATGAGAGAACCTAAGCCAACCTAATAACGATCTAAGCTTCTCCAAGCAAGATCTTCAAGGTTGTCCTCCTTTGGCACTGACTTCTTTGCTTTCTTCATAACATTACATTACATAAAGAAACTCGTTTTACATACGAGGGAGTGAGATGAGAAAAGAAGTTACATTGAGAGATTAAAAGAGAGGCACGACACGCAGGTCGTATTTTAAAACCCAAAACAAAATAAAGGAAAACTAAGGCCATAACCGATCACCACAAGACAATAATAAACACATTATTATTATTATCAATTTTAATTCTTTTAATCAATTAAAACCAAATTAAATCTCGACGACCGATCATATTACGCAGAGTTAGCCGAACGGGTGAATTTTGCCTTGCGTTAACCGGTTAACCATATGCGTTAACCGGTTAACACTATTTGAAAATTTGTTCATAATTTGTATTCTGTTTTGCGTTAACCGGTTAGCCAAATACGTTAACCGGTTAACACTGTTGAAAAACTGTTAGAAAGTTGTATTCCGTTTCGCGTTAACCGGTTAACCATATGCGTTAACCGGTTAGCACTGTTAGAAAAAGTGTTTAGAAAGCACAACTCTTGTGCAGTCACAACCCCAATCGCATAACTCTCTGACAACACAACCCTTGTGCCGTCACTAACCCTGATGCACCAATTTCAGACCGTCAAACACATCTCGGATGTTGATAAAGTATGATTGATCAACACGTCATTGCTTCACCATACTAATGTCGGATCAAGAAGCAAACGACCATTGATCGCTCAAAGGAAAACAACCATTGAGTGTTTGGAAGAACGAAGCAAGAACACTATATCATATATAATGTATTTTGCATTAGGATTACTTATATCATATATATAACTTGATCGATCTCAATTTAATCTTTGATTCATTCTGTCTTTAATCGTATTAATACAGAAAATAAACAATTATCAGATTCATGGTTTCGTAAGTGGCTCTGATACTGTCGCGGCGGGATTTTTCACGAGATTAAGTATTGATTGAACTTAACCCGTTTGAAAAATATTTTAAATGCAAGAGTCGCCACCGTCTTTTATTTTATCCAAAAAGAGGAAGGGAAAAATAACGATAAATCCCTTTAGAGTTACGGGTTCGGGGGTTGGTTATGCAAAGGGAAGGTATTAGCACCCTCTACATCTGTGGTACTCCACAGGAACCTTTTTGCTTATGTTTATGTGAATGCTTTGCTTTTTTCGCTTTGATCGTTTGATTGGGGAGATGAGAAAAGAACTTGATTTTATTGCTTTTGGACTCGATAAAGTCGTAGACTTCATGCCTACGTATCTCCAAGGCGCAATGGAGAAATCAGAATCCACGTAGTTCTCCCAAAAGAAAAGGGGAAAGTCTGTTTTGTTGATTTTAGATTTGAACGAGCCAAGACCCTAAAGAAATAAATAAATGGGCTCATTACAGGAAAGCCCAAGAGTAAGCTTATGAGTGTGTGAAAAGGGTTTCTTAAACGGCGACCGTTGGAATCGCATCGAGTTTCTCTTTTTGGATTTTTCGATTTTTTAACATAAAACGTGAACAATACGATTAAACACACAATGCAGAAAATAAAAAATGCGAGAAAGTAAATTATTACAACACAGTTAGCTATGAATAGTTAGTATTACGAATGGTTAGTGGAGTTAATCGAGCTGAAACTGAAACGAAACGGTTAGTAACAACATAAACAAATATAAAAAACAATATAAACATTTACTTTAGACAAATACACATTTGATATAAATAAACATTTAATTAAAATAAAAAAATTTAAACAAATAATTAATTTAACTAACATTTAAATAAAACATATATGCAAAATAATAATAAAAGATAAACAATATTTAGTAAACAAAAGTAATATATATATATATATATATATATATATATATATATATATATATATATATATATATATATATATATATATATATATATATATATATATATATATATTAGACAATAAATATATAATAGACAAAAATAATATATATGTACATTTAGACAAATAATATATAATAGACAAAAATAATATATATACAAAGATAATATATATATATATATATATATATATATATATATATATATATTATTTTTGTCTATTATATATCTAAATAAATATATATATATATATATATATATATATATATATATATTTATTTAGATATATAATAGACAAAAATAATATATATATATATATATATATATATATATATATATATATATATATATATATATATATATATTTAGATAAATAATATATTAAAACACATGTCGGCAAGCCGGAACTTTGCCGATTTCAGAGATAAGTGAAGAATATTACCTTGTGTGAAGAGGATGAACTTCTGATCGTCCAAATGATCGACCGAAAGCTGGAAACCGTCACCGACGCAGTGCTGACTGCCTTCGTGAGTACCTGACTTCAACGTCGCTTTTGATCGGTGAAACGACGCCGGAATGAAATGAACCTTGGATATTTGTGACCTGGACTCAACGAACTTCAAAGATATGAAATCGGTTTTGTGTTTCGGTGAATAATCGGGACGATTTTGGGTTACCGAAAATGAAGAACAAGTGAAATACGATAACCTTTTGGAAAAATATTTCTTTTCAATTCTCTGTTTCTCTCACCACACGTTTTTTCCTTACTGATCCACTTCCTCCCTTTTTCTTACTAACCACATCTATATATATTTATTTAGATTACTTAAACAATAAGAAACCTAAAAAATATCTAACATAAATTAATAATATATATTTAGATTACTTAAACAATAAGAAACCTAAAAAATATCTAACATAAATTAATAATATATATTTAGATTACTTAAACAATAAGAAACCTAAAAAATATCTAACATAAATTAATAATATATATTTAGATTACTTAAACAATAAGAAACCTAAAAAAATATCTAACATAAATTAATAATATAATTTATATATTATATAATAATAATAATAATAAACTAATATAATATTAATCCTAATTAAATAAACTAATTAACAACTAAACACAATTAATATTAAGCACAAATAATATTAAACGGCACACGATTAAAATACGATAAAATCGAGCGACACGAACGCGATAAAAACGATGACAATTTGCACAGCAAAACAGACAAATTGATAAAACCAATAAACCAGTAAACCGGTAAACCAGTAAAATCAACAACACGACTCAAACAGACTCGATTAAATCACACGGCACAACACGTAATTAAATAAACAACCCTAGGCAATAATAAAATCAACACGACATCACGAAAACGCTGACAAACACAATCACAAATAATCGGACAATACGAAAACTCTAATATATTCGAAATACAGTCAAAATACCGACAAACAAACAATTAAATAGATAAAAACGCACAAAACCTAATCGAAGCGATGCCACGCACAAAAGAGATAAGCGAGATAAATACGAGGCAACGATATCGGCCAGGTTTTGCTAAAACAACGAAATACAACACGGTAAGCAACGAAAACACACAAAACCTAATCAAACCAGTTGTCACGCGAAGTTTAAGAAATTGAGATGAATACGAGACAACGAGATTAATCAAGATGTGGTCAACAAAACCAAAGTCAAATTTTGGGGTGCGACAGATGCCCCTATTTAATTAACTTAGGCCAGATAGCCGGAGGCTATCGAATGGCGTAAGGTAATTAAATATGACAAACGCCACAAAATTTGACCGCAAATGCATGTATGCATGATGCAAAAGACAGACAGACACAGAGACACAGGAGTGCAAACTCTACTGGGGAAGGACATACACCGACTCAATGCATGAAGGTAAACACTGAGAATACTCAGCTGGGGAAGATTCACTACCTATTCATAGATGGAAAATAGGTGGAAAAGAGATATCGACTCAATGTTGACGATACATCACTATCTCATAGATGAAAGTGGGAAAAGATCAATATAACAAGAGTACTGATGTGACAGTACATTACCAACTCAAAGATGGAGATAACAGAAAAGATGAATACCAACTCAAGGATGAAGGTATAACAAGGGCATAATAAGAATCGAACTGCGTTAACTCATGGTTGACAGCTCACTACCCACTCATTGATGAGGTAAACAGGACATGCCAACTCAAAGTTGAAGGCAAGCTTCAAAAGATTGATAATAACACTGCTAGGGAAATCAAATTCCAACTAATTGATGATGGTGTAGATGAAGAATCAGATCTAAGGATCATTGTGCAGACTTACAGTTGAATGCGCACTACCAACTCATTGATGAGGTAGACAGAGAAATGCCGACTCAAAGTTGAAGGCAACCACCGATTCATTGACAAAGGTGTTTAAAAGAATTTAGAACATATTCTTTTGGAGATGTTTATCATTACCGACTCAAAGATGACGATGGAAGGACAAAATGTACCTAACTCATAGATGAAGGTACTCCATCCACTCAAAGACGAAGATGGAATCAGAAGTTATCTGTGCAGACTCAAAGATGAAAGCACACTATCAGTTCAATAAGGATCAAACATACCCTACTCATAGATGAAGGTACTCCATCAACTCAAAGACGAAGATGGAATCACAGGAAAATGTGCGAACTCAAAGATGAATGCATACTACCAGCTCATAGATGAGGGCTCACTATGTACCTAAATCATAGATGAAGGTACTCCATCAACTCAAAGACGGAGATGGAAACATAAGAAAATTGTGCTGACTCAAAGACGAAAGCACGTTACCAGCTCAAAGATGAAGGTAACAGGATAAAGTGTACCTAACTCATAGATGAAGGCATTCCATCAACTCAAAGACGAAGATGGAATCAAAAGAAACCTGTGCAAGCTCAAAGATGAATGCACACTACCAGCTCATAGATGACGGTACTTCACCAACTCAAAGACGAAGGTGGAATCAAAAGAAATCTTGCTAACTCAAAGATGAATGCATATTACCAGCTCAAAGTTGCAGGTACTTCACCAACTCAAAGACGAAGGTGGAATCAAAAGGAATCTGTGCTAAACTCAAAGACGAAAGCACGCTACCAGCTCAAAGTTGCAGGTAGAACCATGGAACTTTTTGTGAGGATGTTATCAACTCATAGATGGAGATAGTAATTAATTTATCCGAGGGATAACAAAGGTTACCACTCATGGATGTAGGTAACTCAAGTTTGTAATGGGTACCAACTCAAAGATGAAGGTATAAAGGACTTGGACACAATATCTGTCATGTCTGTTTTACTGAATGAGAGTCACAAAGACTATATTGTTGCCTTCTTTTACTGGAAATTTCTGAGCTTTATCTGGAGACACGAGGTTCAAGCTAGGATAGAACTAGAATGAAACGGTCAAACAAGACTTCAACTGAAGAGGAATGAACTCATCAGGATTTACAACTGAAACAACCATCTTCCACGAGGCATAGATCTCTGTGGGGAACATGACCAATAAAAGGTATTTTGCTGCTTATGAGGATACTCTATATGGAGAGATTGACTCAACCCACAATATAAACAAGGAAACAAGGTGCATATGAACGCAAGCATGATATGTCATAGATATGCATGAATATTTAGTAATGAATGCATGATGGACAGACAAAACTAGGAATAACTGAAAATGTTAACAGCTGCATAAGGACTTGCTGGAGATTTGCACTGAGACTCGCTGGGGAGTAGTACAAAGACTTGCTGGGGAATTGGTACAAGAGCACCATATCCAGGTTTCTTTAAAAGTCTGTCTCTGCTGAGGATTCCGTAGAAGAATGGAGATGCCTTCTACTTCAAAAATGCAGGAGATTCCCTGTGGTTCTTGAATTTGTGAGGTATATGAGGATTGGACCTTTCTGAGGACTCCGCTGGGGATACAAGGTGTTATCCTCTGGAAATAAGATGATATTGTAAGAGAAGTCCTGCAATTCTTGAATTTGCTGATAATGCAGAAGGGATTATTCTTCTGGAAGACTCTGTTGGGGATAAAGTCCGCTGGGGATAGGTGGTATCTTTCCAGGGAATAAGAATATAGGGGAAATCTATCCTTGATTTTTTTGCTTTAATTATCATGGAGACTTTCTGTATCTGAAGACTCTGCAGGGGATTATGGTGTCTGACCTTTGAATGTAAATGAGAATTCAGGAGGAATCCTGTAATTCTTGAATTTGCTTAAAAGGCAACACACTCTTCTTTACTACAAAACATTACTGAGGAGGAGACATATCCTTCTATTGAATGGACAGAGAACAATAGGAGATTCCCTGTAGTTTCTGAATATCAACTTTCTTCACTCGCTGAGGGATGGGGACCTCTGTATTACTCCTGCTCGGGGAAATCAAAGCTTCCTTCTCATCCTCTGCTGGGGACATTGCTGATCCCTCCTTAATAAATTACTGGGGAAATACCTGTAGTAATCCCATAGGCCAAATCTGTAACTTAAAACCTGGATCAAAGTCTTCATGATCAATTAACCGGGGAGTCTTCATGCCCCAAGTGAAGGGAACAATCTTCTTGAAATATTTCTTGCATGATCTCTTGAGGAAAACTAGGAAGCAAAACTGGGGATATCCAGAATCACAACCTCTGCTGGAGAAATATTACTGCCAAGACACTTGTGGAGATCTTTTCATCATATACATATGAGGATAGTAACATGAACATGTCTAGTTGGAATCACATGATTTTAGAATTACTGGGACCGCATGTCTCAATCCTTTTATTGATGTCCACAAATCAAAATAAATAATCTTTATATTTTTCAAAAACTGTTTTTAATTCAAAACTTTTGTTTCAAAACATATCTGTCAAAGTAAAAGAACTTTCGTAAATTGAAATGAAAATTAAGAGTGCCAAGAAATATAGAAAGGCTCAAATTGATTTGATAGGATGGTAATCAGCCAACAGCATGATTCCATATATCTTTACAAATTGGAAAATGGTAATTTCGTGGAAAAGGGTACGTTGAACTACAATGACATCATTCTCTCTTCCACTTTTGAAACCTGTATTGCAGCCTTAAGAAAGTTGGAGAACTGTTGAAAATATTCTGATACTTCAATGATCTTGTCTCCGTTATGCAGTTACTTGCCTGAAATCCCTAACTTTTGCCTAGATTGCCCTTTCGGGTTTTCAATCTACCGGGATAATATTTTCTTTGTTTTTTATGTCTCTAATTTTTGCCTGGACCGCCCTTTCAGGTTTTCAGTCCACCGAGACGCTCATTTTTGCCTAAGCCGCCCTTTCGGGTTTTCAACTTAGCGAGCTGTTCTTTTCATTTTTTAGGCGAAGTATTTCTTGACTGCATCTGTATTCACGGGACGTGGAAGCTCTTCACCATCCATGTTTGTAAGAATTAAAGCACCGCCTGAGAAGGCTTTCTTGACAACATAGGGTCCTTCATAGTTAGGAGTCCACTTGCCCCTAGAATCATTGTGAAATAGTATCATCTTCTTGAGTACAAGGTCACCCTCTTTGAATTCTCTCGGCTTAACCTTCCTATCAAATGCCTGCTTCATTCTCTTTTGATATAACTGTCCATGGCACAAGGCAGTCATTCTTTTTTCTTCAATCAAATTCAACTGATCGTATCTGCTTTGACACCATTCAGCCTCTGACAACTGAGTTTCCATTAGTATCCTCATTGATGGAATTTCAACCTCTATCGGTAACACAACTTCCATACCGTATACAAGTGAAAATGGGGTTTCCCCAGTTGAAGTACGGACTGATGTTCTATATCCGTGTAGTGCAAAAGGCAGCATTTCATGCCAATCTTTGTAGGTAACAACCATCTTTTGAATGATCTTCTTGATATTCTTATTTGCAGCTTCAACTGCCCCATTCATCTTGGGACGGTAAGGAGAAGAGTTGTGATGCTCGATCTTGAAACTTTCACATAATTCATCCATCATTTTGTTGTTCAGATTGGAGCCATTGTCAGTGATGATCTTGTTTGGAATGCCATATCGGCAAATGAGATTATTTTTGATGAATCTGACAACCACTTGCTTTGTCACCTTTACATACGAAGCTGCTTCCACCCATTTGGTGAATTAATCAATTGCCACGAGAATGAAACGGTGTCCGTTGGAAGCTTTGGGTTCAATCATACCGATCATGTCAATGCCCCACATTGAGAATGGCCAAGGAGCAGAAATCACATTCAAAAAGGTTGGTGGTACATGAACCTTATCAGCGTAGATCTGACATTTGTGACACTTCTTTACAAATTTGTAGCAATCTGATTCCATGGTCAACCAGTAGTAACCAGCTCTCAACATCTTTCTTGACATAGAGTGGCCATTTGCATGAGTACCAAAGGACCCTTCGTGAACTTCTTTCATCAACATTTCTGCTTCCTTTTTGTCAACACATATGAGTAAGACCATGTCATAATTCCTCTTATAGAGCACATTCTGATTAAGGAAGAAACTGCCTGACAATCTTCTCAAAGTCTTTTTATCTTTTTCTGTTGCTCCAAGAGGATATTCCTGAGTCTGAAGGAAATGCTTGATATCGTGGTACCATGGTTTATCATCAAAACTGGCCTCAGCTGTAAACACATGTGCTGGTCTATCAAGTCGCTTGATCACAATTCTGGGTACTTCGTTTGGAAAACCCACTTGATACATTGAAGACAACGTAGCTAGAGCATCCGCCATATGATTCTCATCCCGAGGAATGTGATGCAATTCAACCTTGGTGAAGAAAGTCAACAATCTTCTTGCATAGTCTTTGTATGGGATCAAGCCAGGGTGGCGTGTTTCCCATTCTCCTTTGATCTGATTGATAACTAACGCTGAGTCACCATAAACAGTAAGATTTTTGATGCGGAGGTCAATGGCTTCTTCAAGACCCATGATACAGGCTTCATATTCAGCAATGTTGTTTGTACATTCAAAGCAAATTCTTGCCGTGAAAGGATATGAGAACCTTCTGGAGTGATAATGACTGCACCTACTCCATGTCCATAAACGTTGGAAGCTCCATCAAATACTAAACCCCATTGAGAATCTGGTTCAGGCCCTTCTTCAGGAAGTGGCTCTTTACAATCTCTGGATTTTAGGAACATGACATCTTCATCAGGAAACTCATCCTCATTATCATTGTGATCTTCAACGGGTTGGTGAGCAAGGTACTCGGGTAACACACTGCTCTTGATAGCTTTCTAGGTATGATACTCAATGTCGTATTCTGATAACAGCATCTGCCATCTTGCAATCTTACCAGTGAGTGCAGGCTTCTCAAAAATGTACTTGATTGGATCCATTTTGGATATCAACCAAGTGGTGTGACTTAACATATACTGCCTCAATCTCTTAGCATCCCAAGCCAATGCATAACATGTCTTCTCGAGTAAGGAGTATCGTGATTCACAGTCAGTAAATTTCTTGCTTAAGTAGTAAATGGCATGCTCTTTCTTTCCAGTTTCGTCTTGTTGACCCAGAATACAGCCCATAGAATTCTCAAGCACTGTCAAATACATAACCAACGGTCTTCCAGCAACAGGTGGTAACAAGATAGGAGGCTCCATGAGGTACTCTTTGATACTGTCAAATGCTTTCTGACAATCCTCTGTCCAAACACAATTCTGACTCTTTCTCAGCAATTTGAAGATAGGTTCACAAGTGGCAGTCATGTGAGAAATAAACCGGGATATGTAATTCAATCGTCCTAGAAAACCTCTCACTTGCCTTTCTGTTTTTGGTGCGGGCATCTCTTGGATAGCTTTTACTTTATCTGGATCAACTTCAATGCCTTTTTGGCTGACAATGAAGCCCAAGAGTTTACCTGACCTGACGCCAAATGTGCATTTGTTCGGATTGAGGCGAAGACGGAACTTCCTCAATCGTTGAAACAACTTCAATAGATCTACTAAGTGACCTTCTTCTGAACGAGACTTCGCGATCATGTCATCCACATAAACCTCAATCTCTTTGTGCATCATGTCGTGAAAGAGCGTTGTCATGGCTCGCTGGTAAGTAGCACCTGCGTTCTTCAACCCAAACGGTATCACTTGATAACAGAATGTTCCCCATGGTGTTACGAATGTAGTTTTTTCCATGTCTTCGGGAGCCATTTTGATCTGGTTATACCCGGAGAATCCGTCCATGAAGGAGAATATGTCAAACTTTGTTGTATTGTCTACCAACATGTCAATGTGAGGCAGGGGGAAATCATCCTTTGGGCTTGCTCTATTTAAGTCACGATAGTCGACACACATTCGTACCTTCCCGTCCTTCTTAGGAACTGGCACAATATTTGCTATCCACTCTGGATACACTGAAGTGGCAAGAAAACCAACATCTATTTGCTTCAGAACTTCTTCTTTAATTTTGACGGCCATATCTGGATGTGTTCTTCTTAATTTCTGTTTGACCGGTGGACATTCTGGCTTCAAAGGTAGCTTGTGCTCTACGATGCCAGTGTCGAGACCAGGCATATCTTGATAAGACCAAGCAAACACATCTACATACTCTTTCAACAGGCTGATCAATTGCTCCTTGACCTGTGGGGATAACAATGCTCCAATTTTTTTACTTCTTTCACATTTTCTTCCGAACCCAAGTTGACTGTTTCCAAAGGCTCCTTGTATGGCTGAATAGTGTCTTCTTCATTTTCAAGCTGGCGGACGACCTCTTCTGGAATCTCATCCCACTCTTCCTCTTCAGCTTCGAATACAGAATGTTCAAAGTTGGGAGAGGGCATGATGTCATTGTGTTCAACGGGTTTAAGTAACCTGTACAAACAATTGTTTTTAGAGGACTGACCATGACATGCAAAAATGTGTTCTTTTTAAGGTTTTTTTTGTGTTACCATTTTCCGAAAAAGTTGAAAAGATAAAAGGACACAAGTGTATAGGAACACAAAAGATCTTTTTCATGGATAGTACGTTTTTGACAAAAGTGCCCATTTTACAAAATTAATGCTTCGCGCTTTGGGCTAAAGCGGAAGATTTTTGAAAACTGAAAAGCTTAATTACTTTGATATGTGGACACAATGTGGGATGTCAACTGCGGTCCAGTTCTTCATAACTATTCCAGTCGCCATTTTGTCTTTCCCTCGAAGAGCTTTTATCTCTTTTTGTAATTCCGCAAACTGATCCTGGAATTCATCCATTCTATCATTGAGACCAGGATCCTCACTTGGGGTAGGGCCGTGATAGACAGGTTCTCCTAGGTGAGGAGTATAGTGAACAACGGGAGGCACATTAGTGAAGACAGGAGCATTTGGTGGAACAAACTCTTGTTGATATCTATCTTGATTAAGATCCCTGGGTATTTCCCAAGGACGGGATGCTGTGATGGTAACAGAAGTGACTGGGACAGCGTTGATTTCTGAAGCGATGACTGTAGTGACGGGTGCTGCTGTTGTCTGATTCTGAATTTGAGGTTGATTCTGTGCCGAAGTCTGTCCTGAATTATGAACTTGAGCCCTAGCCTGGGCTTCCTCTGCTTGTAGACGGGCGGTTAACATTTGGTTGCGCATCTCTGCTGCCTGTGCTTGCGCCTGGATCTGTGCATCTTGTGCTTCGGCAACCTGAGCTTGTGCTGTTTGAAGTTGAGCAGCTTGGGCTGCTTGGTTTGCTATCAATGTCTCGACTATAGCAGAAAGGCGGTCAACCTGAGCTTTCAATTCTCGTTTCTCGTTATCTATTATCTCCATTCTTCTTTTATAGTTGGCTCTTGTGTTGTAATTATGCGTCAGCTTGAAATGGATCTTGGCGGCGGGAAGCAACTGTTAGAAGACTGGACCAAGACAGACAACCCGTATGCACGTGATGCATGGATATGCAAAATGAATGATTTTCCAAGGAACTCTAAGTGAAGGAAAAGATAGAATTGCAAACATTTTTGATAACAAAACAAAATTTTTCATTTTAAGCATTTTTATCAAAATATACAAAGTTATCAACCCAAAATACAACCAAGAAAACCATTTAAGGACATGTGTCATCAGGACGAGCATAAACAAGTAGGAGTTGTCCTTCAAGTCTCTCAATTCTTTCTTCATAGGCCTTCTGCATAAAAGCTTTCTCCTTCACCAAACTGTCTACAAGACCTTTCCATGCACCTGAGGACTGCGGAATCTGGGAGTAATCTGTTGTGCCAGAGGAAAATAAATCCTCTTGCACCCTTGGACGTTTACCTGCACGATCTTCTCCACTCTGCTCCTTTAACTGTCTCTGAAGTTCTTCATTTTCCATTTCGAGTACCTGGGCCTTATCCTTCCAAGCGTCTCTCTCTTTCTCGACCTTCTCCAAGGTGGCTTGGAGTTCTTCTTTGTTATCTAGCGGAAGGTAGGGGGTCTTGAACGGAGCGGGTTTGATAGGATCATGATGTGGGTATGGAATTTTCAACTGTATAGCTCTGGCTCTGATCCACTGGAGGTACGGCTCATAGGAGGTACAATCTTTCTTACCCAATTCAAGTCTCCCTTTGCGACAAACACGATGCCAAGCTCTTACTACTCTCTCTTTCATGGTAGGGTCCTCCTCGTTATCCCTCAAGAAAATACCTTCTAAAAGAATGTTAGGAGGCTTGTCCTTCATAGGGTAACCGAGTTGTCTCCTAGCAAGTACTGGATTATAAGAAATGATTCCCTTTGTGCCCATGAGGGGCACATTGGGGAACTCCCCGCAACTATCAATGATCTTCACATCGTCTAAAACTCTACTATACCATGCAATATCTGACTGGGTAAGAGACATAATCCTATGTGACCACTGAAGTCCTGACTTGCGATCCCAAAAAGTAGCTGACTTAGGAAGATGAGAGACAAACCATTTGTAGAGTAACGGTATACAGCAGACTATGGTTCCTCCTCCTTTCAAAGTACGGTAATGGATGGAATGATAGGTGTCTCCGAGCAAAGTTGGAACAGGATTACCACTTAGGAAGATGCGTATAGCATATGAATCCACAAAACCTTCAATATTAGGAAATAGTAACAAATCGTAGATCAACAAGGCGAACAGATGCTCCACAATAATATCACAACCTTGACTGGCAAAATAAGAAACCTTCCCCATTAAGAACTTGGCAGTGAAACCTGGAAGTCCTCCTTTGGTGGTGAAGTTATTCTTGAATTCTGACTTCTTCATGTACAACACTTTTGCAAGAGAACTGTGCTCGGGTAACTTTTCTGAACCAGAGAAAGGTACTGTATCAGCAACTGGGATGTGAAGCAACTGGGCATACTCTTCCAATGTAGGCATGAGTTGATAGTCTGGGAATATGAAACAGTGATAGACTGGATCATAGAACTGTACTAATGTCTGCAATAACCCTTCTTCCATCCTAAGTGTCAATAAAGATATAAGTGCCCCATATCTGTCTCTGAAACCAATAGGATCTGCGATCGAAGAAACCAGTTTCTTTAGTTCATCTATCTTTGGATTGATGAGATTGTACTTTTTCACACTTCTCTGTCCAAAATCCATGTTTCCTGTAATATTTGCAATCCTTACTTTAAGTTCCTTGGAAAAAGGTTGAAATGATGGGAATGAATGCATGTCATGCATGAATGCAACAAACACAAACATGGTCAAACAATACAAGGCTCAAAGTTCATCACCAGCATGGAGTTTAGGACAACGCCCCAAGATAAGTTCTAAGGTTCACCTGCCAAACGGGTTCTAAAAGTTCCCAAGGTTATGGATCCTTCTTTGGATAATACCGGGTTAAGCAACTGCTCGCTTTCCAATATTATTCTCAAAAGAATCTCGCTTGAGTGTGATATCGCGTATCAACCAAACCAGACTTTTGGTCCGAAGTGGTCACTGCATCACATCCTAAGTAAGGCCAAGATGGGGTAAAGGTAAACTAAGGTCCTTGGCTTCACGGGCCCGTCGAAAGCAACAATGCCTCACAAATGACTTGTTTAGCACTATCACCCTCAAAGAGGCCTCCACCAAGCGGACAAAGGCTCAAGTCAACTCGGTAAGGATTGTCTCCTATAAAGTCAACCTGAATTATCATCCATCCTATCTCAAATGTGCCCCAAATCCGGGTATAGGATTTATCACAAGTATCCCCCAAAACCCAAAATAACAAACATTACAAACAATACAATTTAGCAAATATCCACAAAGCAAACATATAAACAAGCAAAGATAGGCTAAACCCTCAAATAAGTTTAATCATTGTGTCCCCAGCAGAGTCGCCATTCTGTCGCGGCGGGACTTTTCACGAGATTAACTATTGATTGAACTTAACCCGTTTGAAAAATATTTTAAATGCAAGAGTCGCCACCGTCTTTTATTTTATCCAAAAAGAGGAAGGGAAAAATAACGATAAATCCCTTTAGAGTTACGGGTTCGGGGGTTGGTTATGCAAAGGGAAGGTATTAGCACCCTCTACATCTGTGGTACTCCACAGGAACCTTTTTGCTTATGTTTATGTGAATGCTTTTCTTTTTTCGCTTTGATCGTTTGATTGGGGAGATGAGAAAAGAACTTGATTTTATTGCTTTTGGACTCGATAAAGTCGTAGACTTCATGCCTACGTATCTCCAAGGCGCAATGGAGAAATCAGAATCCACGTAGTTCTCCCAAAAGAAAAGGGGAAAGTCTGTTTTGTTGATTTTAGATTTGAACGAGCCTAGACCCTAAAGAAATAAATAAATGGGCTCATTACAGGAAAGCCCAAGAGTAAGCTTATGAGTGTGTGAAAAGGGTTTCTTAAACGGCGACCGTTGGAATCGCATCGGGTTTCTCTTTTTGGATTTTTCGATTTTTTAACATAAAACGTGAACAATACGATTAAATACACAATACAGAAAATAAAAAATGCGAGAAAGTAAATTATTACAACACAGTTAGCTATGAATAGTTAGTATTACGAATGGTTAGTGGAGTTAATCGAGCTGAAACTGAAACGAAACGGTTAGTAACAACATAAACAAATATAAAAAAACAATATAAACATTTACTTTAGACAAAATAAACATTTGATATAAATAAACATTTAATTAAAATAAATATTTAAACAAATAATTAATTTAACTAACATTTAAATAAAACATATATGCAAAATAATAATAAAAGATAAACAATATTTAGTAAACAAAAGTAATATATATATATATATATATATATATATATATATATATATATATATATATATATATATATATATATATATATATATATATATATATATATATATATTTAGACAATAAATATATAGTAGACAAAAATAATATATATGTACATTTAGACAAATAATATATAATAGACAAAAATAATATATATATATATATATATATATATATATATATATATATATATATATATATATATATATATATATATATATATATATATATATATATATATATATATATATATATATATATATATATATATATATATATATATATATATATATATATATTTATTTATTTAGATATATAATAGACAAAAATAATATATATATATATATATATATATATATATATATATATATATATATATATATATATATATATATATATATATTTAGATAAATAATATATTAAAACACATGTCGGTAAGCCGGAACTTTGCCGATTTCAGAGATAAGTGAAGAATATTACCTTGTGTGAAGAGGATGAACTTCTGATCGTCCAAATGATCGACCGAAAGCTGGAAACCGTCACCGACGCAGTGCTGGCTGCCTTCGTGAGTACCTGACTTCAACGTCGCTTTTGATCGGTGAAACGACGTCGGAATGAAATGAACCTTGGATATTTGTGACCTGGACTCAACGAACTTCAAAGATATGAAATCGGTTTTGTGTTTCGGTGAATAATCGGAACGATTTTGGGTTACCGAAAATGAAGAACAAGTGAAATACGGTAACCTTTTGGAAAAATATTTCTTTTCAATTCTCTGTTTCTCTCACCACACGTTTTTTCCTTACTGATCCACTTCCTCCCTTTTTCTTACTAACCACATCTATATATATATATATTTAGATTACTTAAACAATAAGAAACCTAAAAAATATCTAACATAAATTAATAATATATATTTAGATTACTTAAACAATAAGAAACCTAAAAAATATCTAACATAAATTAATAATATATATTCAGATTACTTAAACAATAAGAAACCTAAAAAATATCTAACATAAATTAATAATATATATTTAGATTACTTAAACAATAAGAAACCTAAAAAAATATCTAACATAAATTAATAATATAATTTATATATTATATAATAATAATAATAATAATAAACTAATATAATATTAATCCTAATTAAATAAACTAATTAACAACTAAACACAATTAATATTAAGCACAAATAATATTAAACGGCACACGATTAAAATACGATAAAATCGAGCGACACGAACGCGATAAAAACGATGACAATTTGCACAGCAAAACAGACAAATTGATAAAACCAATAAACCAGTAAACCGGTAAACCAGTAAAATCAACAACACGACTCAAAAAGACTCGATTAAATCACACGGCACAACACGTAATTAAATAAACAACCCTAGGCAATAATAAAATCAACACGACATCACGAAAACGCTGACAAACACAATCACAAATAATCGGACAATACGAAAACTCTAATATATTCGAAATACAGTCAAAATACCGACAAACAAACAATTAAATAGATAAAAACGCACAAAACCTAATCGAAGAGATGCCACGCACAAAAGAGATAAGCGAGATAAATACGAGGCAACGATATCGGCCAGGTTTTGCTAAAACAACGAAATACAACATGGTAAGCAACGAAAACACACAAAACCTAATCAAACCAGTTGTCACGCGAAGTTTAAGAAATTGAGATGAATACGAGACAACGAGATTAATCAAGATGTGGTCAACAAAGCCAAAGTCAAATTTTGGGGTGCGACAGATACCACTGAAGGAGAATGGCGATCCAAAACGCAGCGGAGTTTAAATTTTTCTCCTTAAATGATCCTTACGAATGGGCATAATCAGTGATAGAATCGTTACCTATTGTGGCGATCACGAACGTTGAACGATGACAACGCCTCTACTCAGTCCACACGAACAGATTCCTTCAATCTTAGTGCTAGCTGCTACGAATGAAGGCTTTGAGTGAGAAAGACAGAGAAATGAAAATGCAAGAGTGACAATGCTTCTACCCAAGGGTTCTATTTATAGAACCACTTGTGTGGGCTTCAAGCTAAAAAGCCCACTTAAGTGTATTTTGGCCCATATCTTATATTATGCCCAAAATTACTTAAGCGTGTGGTAACTTACCATATTTCGTATTCCATTTAAGTGCACCGTACCTTACGGTGTTCCTTAGTTACTCTATCTCTCATCAATCCGTCCTTTGTGTGTGACCCTGTAGGTTTTCGCGACGTTGGCAATTATATTAAATCACACATTTAACATGATAAATAGTGAGCGGTATCTAGCAACACATCACTGCTACGCAAGACACGAAAATGTCATGTGATCTGACAAATCCTTCTGTGATAATAATTATGTGTATAATTACCCTTTTGCCCTTATGTCTATATTGAACACAAGGCATAGACCGTGTCATCTTTGTCCAGTTCAATATTGGGCCCATAGACATTTATCCTATTACGCAGGATGGGCAAATTCCATCTAGGTCACTCATGTCCCTTAGCATGCTTTGTGGAGTACCCATCAACTGTCTTTATGGTTATCCAGTTACGGACAACGTTGGATCAGCAATAAAGCACTCGACTCTACATCTAGGGTCCATAGTGGTTTCAGGTCGAAGAGTGGTATACACCATTATCACCATGAGAATAACTTATGACACTTAGCATAACATTCTATATAATATTCTCATAGGGGGCAATCCAGTATAAATATTACTCTTAATATTCATACCTATGTTTGAGACTTGATAACTCCTTATCCATGATCCATGAGATGTGATCATCAGTCTATAAACATAATAGTCTCCATGCTTTAATGTTATCCCACTTCACAATAAAGCTCGACTACGGATACTTTAAGAATAATGTCCTTATGTTTAATGTGCTCTCATGATTAAGTCACACTTGATACATTAAACAGACTATCTATTCCATGGACTTTATTAAACAAACATAATAAAGAAAAAGCCTTTTATTATTAATAAATAATTTGATATAAGTACCAAAAGTATTGGCCTCTAGGGCTTACACCAACAACTATAGTTGGGTCAAATTAAAAGGTTTACACATATTTATGTGCCAGAAACCCCATGCTTAGATCATAATCACTAACAGGTCACTCTACTATGAAGCATGTACGGATACCGGGCTTAATGTGATTGCGCCTGAATGAAAAGGACACAAAAAGAGATGAAGAGGTAGGCCTAGGTATTGTGGGATAATATGGGTTGATTAATATAGGAATGAAGTTTATGTCCGTATTTGCGGATTAGTGTCGTCATGATACCCTTAGTTCACTCAGTTAGTACCTATCACTGCATCCCGACTTGAACTTAGAATTTTTTAAACCTGAATCTCTCGTTTACACAGTTTTTCCTTTTATGAGCTCTTTAATGTTTTGCTTGAGGATAAGCAAAGGTTTAAGTGTGGGAGAGTTTGATAACACTGAAATTCACCGTATTTTCGACTCTAATTTCGCATGCATTTCAGTAGTTTTATTGTTATTTTGTTGTGTTATTACTATGTTTTTATTTGTTTTTAGGTTTTTACTTCAATCGGAGCCCCGATCGAGAAAATGAGTGAAAAAGAGCTAAAAACCCTAAAATTCAGCATTTTGTACTTGTGGCATCCACCATGGCTGGTGCCATAGACCCTGCCATGACGTGTTCCAGCTCAACTTCCCTCAACTTCCACGTACCCCACTACTTCCACTAAGGCGCCTCAGATTGGCCTTGTGGCGGGCGCCATGGCCTTGTGGCAAGCGCCACAAGAGGAAAAGTTTTCCCTCCCATTTTCAAGTTGAAGGGCATCCTTGTCATTTCCATGTTTTTACTTGCTTATAAATAGAAACTCGAAATCACTTGTTTAGGCATCCAAACTTAGAACGGAGGCAAACTCAGAGCAACTTTGTTTCACTTAGGCATATATTCAGTATTTTAAAGTGGTAATCGCTTCGCATTGGGGTGTTACCACAATTGTGTAATCGAGTCTTTGATCGAGTCTGTAATCGAGTTTGGAGCACTTTGGAAGGAAGTTAATCCTGCCGCCATTTTTATTTCCGCTTTGCAATTTACTCAACCCTCCGATTGGAGCAGGTTTTTATTACTTTGCCTTTATTTATTTATTTCCCGCACTCGCTTTATTTTATTTATTTTCACGCACTCGCTTTACTTTATTTATTTCTCGCACTCGCTTTACTTTATTTATTTCTCGCACTCGCTTTACTTTATTTATTTCCTCGCACTCGCTTTACTTTATTTATTTCCGCACTCGCACTACTTTTATTTACTTTCCGCACTCTCACTACTTTTATTTAAATTAATGCACTTTTACTTTACCATGTCTAACTAAATCTATAAGGTTAGAATGTAAGGATCATAATTGAACCGATAATCCGTACAATTGTTCGTAGAAACACTTAAGGGCTATTTTAACTTTCAACTTAAGTTTTCCCGCACTTCAATTCCATTGGGTAAGATCGAAATCCGTCCAACGTCTATTTAAACTTAATTGTTTTTAACTATTTCAAAAACAGCGAAAGCGCTTTGTTTAGTTCATTAGGAGTTTTTAACTTAAGAAGAAAAGAGATTTTAAAACTATTTTCGGACGCGTTTATAAGTTTAGAGTCTGGTTCGTGAGAACCTCTTTTGGTTAAGAAATCCAGGTTATAATACTTTTCAACTTAGTCAAGATACTATATTTCTTAAAAATAGGTTTACTACTCTAACGCAATGTGCGCCTTTTTATAAGTGACAATAAGAGGGTTTGATTAGGGAGTACAACTCGGTTATGAATACGCGAAAGCGATAGTTCCTGTTAAATTAGTTCTTTTCAAAGTAGGAAACACTGCCCATAAGTAGTTCTATTAGCAAGTACTTGGATTATTAATTGATTACGTGAATTAGATTCGACCCTGTCTTTATTAATTAAACTTTATTCAACATTTTACTTTCCATTGCACACTCTAAAAACACCTATTTTGATTGCCCCATAACAACAGATAACGATAGATTGACACTTGGTCTCTGTGGATTTGACAATCTTTTATATTACTCTGACGCGTTCGTACACTTGCGAAAAACACGCATCAACAATCCTCCTAGTTAAAGCAGGCTTCTCAAATATATACTTGATTGGATCCATTTTGGATATCAACCAAGTGGTATGATTCAATATATATTGACGCAGACGCTTAGCAACCCAAGTCAATGCGCAACAAGTCTTCTCTAGTATAGAATACCGAGTCTCACAATCGGTGAACTTCTTACTGAGGTAGTAAATTGAAAATTCTTTCTTTCCAATATCATCTTGCTGACCAAGAACACAACCCATACTATCTTCAAGCACAGTCAAGTACATGATCAACGATCTTCCTTCAACAGGTGGAGACAAAATCAGAAGCTAAGTAGATACTCTTTGATACTATCAAAAGCTTTTTGGTAGTCTTCGGTCCAATCACAAGACTCATCTTTCTGAAGAAGCTTGAATATAGGTGCACATGTGGCAGTCATGTGTGAAATGAATCTTGAGATATAATTCAAACGGTCGAGAAAACCTCTGACTTGCTTCTCAGGTTTGGGCGCAAGCATCTCTTGTATTGCTTTGACCTTGGCAGGATCAGCTTCAATACCTTTCTCGCTGATGATAAAGCCTAATAACTTACCAAAACGAACACCAAAAGTACACTTATTGGGATTCAAGCGGAGCTTATACTTCCTCAAATGCTGGAATAGCTTCAACAAATGATCAACATGTTCCTTTTCATCAATAGATTCGGCAATCATGTGATCGACATTAACTTCACTCTCTTTATGCATCATATCATGAAAAAGAGTAGTCATTGCTCTTTGGTAAGTTGCACCGGCATTCTTCAAACCGAAAGGCATCACTCTATAACAGAATGTTCCCCAAGGTGTAATGAATATGGTCTTCTCCATATCTTCGGGTGCCATTTTAATCTGATTATAACCGGAAAATCCATCCATAAGCAAAAAGACTTTGAATTTAGCAGTATTTTCTACCAACATGTCAATGTGTGATAGAGGGAAATCATCTTTCGAACTGTCTTTATTCAAATCTCTATAGTCGAAACACATGCGTACTTTTCCATCTTTCTTAGGAACAGGCACAATATTGGCTACCCACTGTGGATACTCAGCAGTCACAAGGAAACTGACATCAATTTGCTTTTGCACTTCTTCTTTGATCTTCACTGCCATATCATGATGCATTCTTCTCAACTTCTGCTTGACTGGAGGGCATTCTGGCTTCAACGACAATCTATGTTCCACAATCTTAGAATCCAAACCAGGCATGTCTTAATAGGACCAGGAAAACACATCTGAATATTCTCGAAGAAGATCAATCAACCCCTTCTTCACATCTGGACACAGTCGAGACCCAATCTTGACTTCCTTCACATCATCCTCGGAACCCAAGTTGACTTACTCAATCTTCTCTTCAAATGGATGAATGGCTTTTCCTTCATTCTCAAGAATACGAGACAATTCATCATTCACTTCTTCATCACTTTCCTCCTCAGCCTCAAACACAGGGAATTCAAAATTTGGAGAAGGAGAAAGATCATTGTATTCAATGGGGTTAGAAACCAACCTGCAAAATGATTTGATATTTTGATTTTAGAGAAGTGAATTTGTGACCAAATATTATGCAGGTGGACAATTATATTGTTTATTTATGTTTTTTGTGATTACCATTTTTAGAATAAAGCAAAAAGTAAAACAAACATCATAGATGTGGATGAATAGAATTAATTTTATTGATGATCAAATGTGAAATGCCCAACAATGTTCACTTCTCCCTTAGGCATAGGAGAAGGATTTTTTTAAAAAAATAAAAGTCAATTACTTAGATTGATGCAAAATAACAAGAATATCAACAGCGGTCCAATTGTTGCAAGTCTTTCCATGCGTCACAAAATTGTGTAGTCTTCCTCTTCGTCATCCTCTAGCACAACAACTAAGTGTTGTTCATTGCTATGAATGAACCCTCCGCTACGGAAGCTAAGTTGCATATCCTCTAATCTAGCAGTTGATGAACCTTGTTGAAAACCCAGGCCGACTCTATTCTTGTTATCAGAGACCTCTACCACGCGCCCCCGCTGATCTACATTACCTTCTTCAACAATCTTCCTTGTATCTTTCAATGAGGACATAGGTGCCCCAACTCTCTTTTCAACAGAAATAGATAAGGCTTGGAACGGAGTTCCAACCTCATCCTCAGATTCAATGTAAGAGAAAGATGATAGGTGGCTAACCAACAACGCCTTCTCCCCGCCAACAATGACTAATTTCCGGTTCTTGACAAATTTCAGTTTCTGATGTAACGTGGAGGTAACAGCTCCCGCCTCGTGAATCCATGGCCTTCCCAACAGACAACTGTAGGCCGGGTGGATATCCATTACTTGGAAAGTAATTTGGAAATCATTTGGACCTATCTTCACTGGAAGGTCCACTTCACCTATCATTATTTTGCATGAACCGTCAAAAGCTTTGACGATTACACCACTATATCTCATAGGCGCTCCTTGATAAGACAACTTTGAAAGAGTTGACTTTGGCAGCACATTCAACGATGATCCGGTGTCAACAAGCACGTTGGATAAAACGTCATCTTTGCAATTCATGGAGATATGCAAAGCCAAATTATGATTCCTACCCTCCTCAGGGAGTTCTTCATCACAGAAGCTGAGATTATTATAGGAAGTGATGTTAGCCATAATATGATCAAACTGGTCGACTGTAACATCATGTTCTACGAACGCTTGCTCAAGAACTCTTTGCAGTGCTTTTGAATTCATAAGTAGAGACAGTACTTAAATCTTTGAGGGGGTTTGAAGTCGCTGCTCCACTATATTGAACTCACTCTTCTTTATCAATCGAAGTACCTCATCATCATCATTAGTCTTCAAATTGTTGGATTCACCAGACTGACGCTTTGAAGTGCTAATCGGATCTACTGCAGACACTTCCACCTTCTTACCAACTGTTGAATCTTCTACATCTTTTGGGAACGTCAGCCCAAACACTCAACTGCTATGGGTCACCTTAGTAACATCAACAATACTCACGACAGAACTGGTCGTAGGTAATGGAACCTCTTGACCATCCTTCAACATAGTTGCATTATACTAATACAGAACAACCTTATCGGATGAATACGAGACGGGACCCGCTAGCCGTATAACCAACGATGACACCGACCTTTGATTGATACTGTTACTGTTACTGCTGTATACTGAATCACCACCCTCTCGAGATTCTTAAACACAAGAACAATCATATTTACATCGTCATCTACATGACGGAATTGAAAAATTTAAATCATACCCTCATCCATCAACCGTTGGATGTCTCTTTTCAGAATCATACGACCCCTCGGGTTGACACTGCAGATAGCACAACCATCATGGTCATGATCGCAATCGCTCACCAAGCAAATATCCTTGTGCATCATCACCAAGTATCTCCTTATGAAACGGATATCAAACACTTTGAACTCCCCAGGACATCCGTCTACCATATTAATAGATGAATTTCCATGGGCTGGTAGTGGGTTAGCTTTCACATTAAGTGCGCGGTCCTCAAAGGACACCACTCCACTTCTCGCTAGCTTTTGGACTTCATATTTGAGCGGATAGTAGTTCTCAATGTCATGTCCGGGTGCTCCTTGATGAAAAGCACAACGAAGGTCGGGCTTGTACCACCTTGAAAGTGGTTCAGGAATTTGTGGCGGATTTTTGGGTTGTAGCAGGTTCTTGAGAACCAATGACGGATAAAGTTCTCCATACGTCATAGGAATTGGTTCGAAAGAGACCTTCTTCCTCTCGAAAGTTTGATGTTGATGATTGTTGGTATTGTTGTTGTTGTAGGCGTTTGTACGTTGTTGTGGTTGTTGTTGTAGACGTTTTTGTTGTTGAATTGGTGTTGACTGATTTGGTGAAAATACATGAATTATAAAAGATACTTGATGATGATGTTGACGGGGTGGTTGACTTCTTCTGATTTGAGGCCTCCTCTGCCTCCCACTTGAAATTGCATTAGTTTCATTATCCTTCTTCTTACCAAAACTGTTGTCGTATCTCTTGCTAGACGATACCTCCTCCTTTGACAATCGTCCTTCTCGGACACCTTCTTCTAGCCTCATCCCCATATTTACCATCTCGGTAAAATCACTGGGGGCACTGGCGATCATCTTCTCATAATAAAATAAGTTAAGGGTCTTCAGAAAAATCTTGGTCATCTCCTTTTCCTCTAAAGGAGGGTTGATCTGAGCAGCGAGTTCTCTCCACCTCTGCACATACTCCTTAAACATTTCCTTGTCCTTATGAGATAGTGATCTCAACTGATCTCGGTTGGGAGCCATATCAATGTTATACTTGTACTGCTTAACAAATGCTTCTCCCAAATCGTTGAAAGTGTGGATGCTTGCACCATCCAACCCCATATACCATCTAAGCGCAGCGCCGGTCAGACTGTCTTGAAAGTAGTGGATTAACAGTTGATCATTGTCTGTTTGGGTAGACATCTTGCGAGCATACATCACTAAATGACTGAGCGTACATGTGTTCCCTTTGTATTTTTCAAAGTCAGGCACTTTGAACTTTACCGGAATCTTCACATTCGGCACCAGACATAATTCAGCAGCACTCTTCCCAAAAAGGTCCTTACCTCTTAAAGTCTTCAACTTCTTGCACAACTCAAGAAATTGATCTTTCAGCTCATCCATTTTCTCATAAACATCCGAACCCTCAGATGGCTCGAAATGATAAATGGTGTCTTCCACACGAGGTAAGGTATGCACTACAGGTGGTGGTACATACATGACCGGGCTAGATGTCGGTATGGAAGCAAATGTGGGCGCAAAGCCCTCAGGTATGAAGTTCGGCGGCATTCCTCACGGGAATCCTGCAGGCATAGCAGGTGCGAAATGAGCGGTAGCAGCAGGTATGGTAGAGGTAGCTACCTATGAAATAACAGTCCTCTGAGGAGGAGGAGTTATGGGTGTTAGAGACGACTGGCTCTGTGCAGCTAGAACTGACTTCATCATGGCATTCAGGTGGGCGATCTCCTCTTTCAAGTCTCTATTCTCTTGCTCAAGATGTTCCATAATTCTGGAGTGATTGGCGCGAGTATTATACCAATGAGTCAGCTTGGCTGAAGCACAGAAGAAATACCAATGAGACATCTGGCGAAAGAGAAACCTGCTTATGCAAATGATGCATGAAATGCAATGCTAGATTGTTTTTATTTCCAAGGAACTTACTATATTACTTGAAAATATATTTTATTTAACAACAATTGCAATAATTTGATATGACCATAAAAAATCTATTTTCATTTATATAATTGGAAGGATTACACTGAGTACAATTTCAGAAACCAAATGCAAAATACAAGGGAAAAGGAGACTATTCATCCTAAGGATCCCTAACAACAACGTCAGAAGATCTGGCAGCAGGTGCATACTTCCTTCGAATGCGTCGAATCTCGGTCTCAAAAGAAGCCTTCGTCTCAGTCTTCTCGAGGACAAGATGATAAACAATCTTCTTCCAGGCAACGGAAGGTTGAGGCATGCTAGAAGATGAAACCTCTGGCTCTCTCTGTCTCTTTGTCACTCGGTCTTCAAGTAGCTCAATAAGTGCGTCTTTGTCTTTAGACTCCAACTGCAACTCCTCACGCTTCTTTCTCAAAGCATGGAAACGCTCTTCCCACATATCCTTCTCTTGCTTCATCTTGGCGAGTGTGTCTTCCAACTCCTCTATATCTTGGTTAGGGAGAGTTAATGGCTCAACCACAACCATAAACATAGGTCTCTCACAAGGATAAGGCATCTTCAATCCAAAGCTCTCTTCTTCACCCAAAGAGTGTAAGCTTCCAAAGCTACACAATTGCGCGGACCAAGCTCGGACCTTCCTTTCATATGCACATTATGCCAAGCATGCATAATCTTCTGCTTCAAATGTTGGGGATCTTTACCCTCTTGATAGAAAAGACCTTATAACAAAGTGTTATTAGGTTTGTCTCTCAAGGGGAGCCCAAGTTGACGACGAGTCAAAGAAGGGTTGTAGTGAATTCCTCCTTGTGTACCAATGAGAGGAACATTAGAGAATTCACCAAAATAATCAATAATCTCCAAACTTCTCAAAGAAGGATCATACCAAACTATATCAGCATTAGTGAAAGACGTAAGTCTCTAAGACCACCGTAGACATTGTTTGTTCTCCATAAAAGCAGGTGTCTGAGGCAAGTGCGAAATAAACCACTTGTATAGAAGAGGAATGCAACAGACAATAGTTCCTCCACCTTTAGAATTCCTTAGATGCAAAGAGAAATACATATCACCCAACAAAGTAGTCACAAGATTCCTAATCAAGAAGATTCTAATGGTGTTAACATCAACAAAACCGTCAATGTTAGGGAACAAAGCTAATCCATAAATGAGGAACACAAAGATAGCTTCAAGAGCGTCCACACTACCGGCTTGAGCAAAGGCAGTAGCTTCCTTGGTGAGGAAATCAGATGGCAACCCAAACAATCCTCCTTTCTTCGCCCAATGAGCCTCTATTTCAGACTTCTTCAAGTGAAGAGCTTCAGCAATAAGATGAGATCTAGGAATCTCTTTCAATCCACTAAAAGATATCTTGCTAGAAACAGGTATTCCCAAGAGATGGGCATACTCCTCCAACGTAGGCACAAGCTGATAATAAGGAAAAGTGAAGCAACGGTAGAGAGGATCATAGAACTGCACCAATACACTCAAAATTCCTTCAACCACATCAGCAGACAAGATAGACAGAAGCTTCCCATGACGTTGTTTGAAGTCCAAGGGATCTAATATAAAATATGCTAGCTTCCTTAACTCTTTCAAATCCAAAAGGGTCTCCACTGAGCAGATGGATCTCAAGCCAACTTGTTAAGGACTACTCCACACAAGTCGAACATGACTATATCATCCTCCTATCTTAATTGCACTCAAGTTTGGGTTAGAACTTATCTCACCACTCAGAGATCACCAAGCACAACAAGAAGATTATATCACACAAACAAATATACATACATCAAATATACAATTATATACACATAAAAAAGTAGGGTAAACCCACTGGAGACTACTCCCCAGCAGAGTCGCCACTTAATTTACGTAGCGGTAAATTCATGATCATCAAGTTATGGAGTCGCCACCGCGCTTTTATTGTTTCCAAGGGAAAAGTACGAACAAAACCCAAAAATAAGAAGTTTTCAAATCAAAACTAATAAAATGCCAGAGATTACAGGTAAGGGGGTTGGTTACACGGAGGGAAGGTGTTATCACCCAAAGTGTCCTAGGTACTCCCAGGGAGCCCTTTTTTGTGTGCATAAGTATTTTGTACAAAATGATGTTTACAAACAAATAAAATGGGGGGATGAGAAAAGAATTCATTAATTATATTTTTGTGTTTGACAAGACCTTCGGACTTGTGCCTACGTACCAACATAAGAATGAGGGATCAAAACCTCGTAGTTCGTGATACAAATTTCAAAGTGGATGCTTTGCTTTTAATAAAAATTAGGTTTGAAAGGAACAGAGGCCTAAAAATGGTTTAAATGAGTTAGTTCTTTTTGGCTTTTGAAATCTTTAAGTCAAGTATAGTTAAGTTTATTTACATGTTTATTTAAGAAAAGAAGTTTAAAAATGCAATGGTATAAGGCCAAAGTTTCTAGTTTGCAAAATGGTCTATGTTTAGAAGCAAAAAAAGTACAAACAAAGAAATTTTTAAAAGGAGAGAGAGATTTTGAAATTAAATAGATGGGGAGGAGATGAAGAGACTAATCCTAAACATAAATTTAAAAGTTGAGAGTTGAAAAGATCTGACCAATGGGCTGCAATCCAATAGACAAGAATGTTATATAAAAACCCAAATTCCCTTGGACATTAGAATCAAGAAACAAACAATGCACACCATATTAACTTGAAGAGAAAGGCATCAAATAAAGATGGTCATATCCAAGCTTAGCCATTCCATGATCTTCTTCAAATTTGCCCATGTAGCAGATGAATTCCACAATGCCACAAGTCACAGGTTCAAAATAGCAGCTTCACAATGATCATGTTGCAGATGAACTCAAATGGATCTTTAATGATGTATCAGAGAAGTTTCAGATTACAAGCACTTGGTTACATGAAAGTTGGCATTGGCCAAGTCCTTTGCATAGGGATTGCCTAAATTCTAAGTCCAATTGTCTCAAAGCAAATCAATAGTCCACACGAGATATTTTTTAGGGTTTTTTGTTCTTATTGTGTACATTAATGGCCAAAGACCATACAAACAAACACAATATACACAAGCAAAATATATCACAAAATATGGTCCAAATGGACAAAGTGAAAATGACATTAACATAAACAATTAGAATGGTATGAATAATGGCAAATGAATAAGGCTTAAAAATTAAAGTGCATTAAAAGTAAATGGCTTGAAATAAAATGTTAGTTGTTAATGAGTTAGAAGTTAGTATTACTTTTACTTTTTGTTTTAAGTCATTCTTTGGAGAACACTCAACCCACTTATCACAAGCATGGATCCTTGAACCAAGATATCTTCCAAAGGAAGGAAAAAGGTCAAGTTTCCAAATAATACCATAAAAGAAGGGAGACTTACAATCTCACTAACTAGAATGCTATGCCTTTTGTGTAAAAAATTTAGCGTTATGTTAAGCAATTGTAATTGGACTTATGTAGAAGTCACAACTATTTGAGGTCGGGCAATAGAACTTTGGTGTTAATGCATGTTAGAGACATAGTATAATGGACTATGCTCATGAAACATACCACATACAAAAAGAATATGAAAAAGAGGTGGCCTAATCTCATCCATACTTATATTGATTTTTCAATAAACTAGCCTTAGGATATTGAGATATCATAGGTCCATGGTATGAATGCATAAAGAAGGGGAATAAGATAAAGAGGGAGGGTAATAGATCGAAATTCAAATTGGACAAAGGAGGACTTTTACCAAATTAAGATCATTCATTCATTTTGGGAGATGGAATGTACATTCCATCAATCCCCTAAATCCAATGATCTTAACCTAGCAAAGTCAAATCAACCTTGACCAAGGCCCAACAATACAAGTCAAACTCCTACAAACAATCAAAATGGCTCAACACAATTATTTGGCATTTATTCAATTTAAAAATACTAAAAATAATGCATTAAATTAAATATGGTTTGTCAAATTCCTAAAATCTCATCAAAACACCAAAGAAATGGCTATGAGATTTATCATAGGTCAAACAAGGTCAAAGGACCTTGGAGAAAAAATTTCAGAATTTTTAGAGACTTAAAAGTATTTTTAAACAATTAAAAATATTCACAAAATTAATTAAATTATAAAAAAATATTAATAATGATCCAAAAAATAATTTTAATTCAAAATATGAAAGAGGGTTTTATTTAATTTTTTTGGTGAAACTCTCATATTTTTTGGATCAATATTAAAATTAATATGAATTAATGAAAATCAAAGGAATAAAATGAAAATCAGAAAATACAAAAAAACATGGACCACATGATCTCCCTCATTAATAGAGGTGGCAGATCAAGTGGTCATCAGCGCGCTTTCCACCATGGAATTAAGTCAATGCGCCATAGGGATGGTAATCAAAACCAACGCGTGAGATTAAAACATTTTGAATTGATCATGTGGCTTAGAACCTGTCCAGCACACCACTGACGCTGAAACTCAAGTCACCTTCTCAGACGAGGCTCGCCGGACTGGTTCAGTCATTACCATCACATAAATGAAAAAGGAGGACATGAGTTGAAAGAAAAAATGGCGTAGAGCACGAATCTGACCTCAATTTTAACTAACTCAAAATATATATAATGATATGAGGAGTTGAATTTTGAGGTGTGTCAACTGAGTTGCTTCGATTTGACCTCAAAGCAACTCAATCTTCTTGCCTACATTGGTAGGACTTCATACAACCAAAGATCCAAGAGAATTGATGAGAATTGAGTGAGAATCAAAGAGAAGAAAATTTCTGGCAAATACCTTCAATGTTGTGCAGAACTTGATCTTACTTGCTTTAATCCTTGCTTGATCACACTCAGGGAACTTGCAGAAGTGGTTTGGCAATGGAACAAAGCTTTGGATCCTGGAGTTTTTGAATCTCCAAACAGTGAGATTCAAACTCAATTTTCAGATTGAAAATTCTCAGGTTTTCCTTTGAATTGTGAGGGTTTGAAAGAGGGGGCAAAGCTGGCGCACAAGGGATCCTTCAAATGATCTCAGAGGGCATGTATCTATAGCATGAGGGAGTGATATTTGTACACTTGCATTTGCTTCCAAATTTGGCAATGTCATGCACAAGCTTGCATGGGCGCGTACAGGCCCTTGAAGCAATCAATTTTGGTCCAAATTCAATTGTTCTGAAGTCTCAAAGAAGCTTGAATGGCAAGGCAATCTGAAATGGTGTTTTGGACATTTGATCTTTCCACTTGATGCAAACCTGTTAAGACCATGTGTAGCCCTAGCAAACCTCATCCAAAATGCATGAAATAGGACTCTTTGGAAATCTTAGATCAAGGGGATAACTTTTATGTTGTATATTTTTTCATTTGGAACTTGGATCATGGTGAATTTTGAGGTGGAAGTTTGGAAATTTCAACATGTTGAAAAAATTTCTAAGTGTCAAGTCATATACCTCAATGTTCCACATTATTTAACTTTTCATGTGAGCTCCAAATGAGAAAAGTGTCTTCATCAAAGTTGTAGCGCTTTCAGATACCTTCAAAATGGTCACTAATTTGATGTCATTAGGATTTAGAATGATGGAGTTATGCATTTTTGAAGTTGAGGAAAATCACTTGTTCAATGGTATAGGTCAAAAATGACCTATAATGTATCCTCATATCACATGCTCATAAAAGTTGATTTATCCTTCACTCCAAACATCAAAGTTAAAGTAGAAATCTTTAATTTGATTGTGCTACTTTAAAATATTTCATCTCATAAAAATTGAGCAAGTTATGGCCTTGGGAAGTTGACTTTCAAATTAGGGTTTAGACAAAATGACCTATAATGTTTCCACATAGAAAATGATTTTACAAGAAAAACTATCTCTAGGTCTTAACATGAAAGTTGTTTGTAATGTTATTTATAGTAACTTTTATCTTGGAATCATTTTCGCATGGTGAAAAGTGTAGGAGATAGGGTTTAGGGAGACCCAGTTTTGATTAGATGAATTCATCTGGCCAACCACCATCAACCGACTTGCTAACTTTCAGTTCTCTTGACTTTTTAGGCTCATGGTAGATCATATATTCATAATATGATGAAATTTGAAGTGTCCCTTGAGAAATTTGATCAATTGGTGAGGTAGCTTGTTGAGGAAGTTACTTATGATACCCATACAAACTAGGGTTTCCAAGGCAAACCAACTCCAAACTCTTGAAGAAATATTGATAACAATAACATGTAAAGATCATGGGGACTCATATATGATGCTTTGAGACATTGTGGATCAATCCCTGGTTGTGCTTTTATCCATGAGAGTCTTAAACCCTAGATATGAACTTGATAGATCAATGGGAACCATGCCCTACCTACAAAAGAGTTAGGAAAATGCAAAGACATATTTTTGGTATTTTGGTTAGTAAAATGATAATATACAAGCATGATACAATCACATGGTGCTTGGTGATTTCTCCCAAAATAAACCCAATGAAAAAGGGGTAAGGAGGATGTCAAGGTATGATCCCAATGCTAATGCATATGATGAAATTGCATGAGGGATCTTAGGGTCAAAATTGGGGTCTTACAAAACCATTTTTAGGCCTTTGTGCCTTTCAAACTTAAATTTTTGTTAAAATCAAGGCATCCACTTTGAAATTGATACCACTAACTACGAGGTTTTGATCCCTCATTTTTATGTTGGTACGTGGGCACAAGTCCGAAGGTCTTGTCAAACACAAAAATATAATCAATAAATTCTTTTCTCATCCCCCTATTCTATTTGTTTGCAAACGTCATTTGTACAAAAACACATATGCACACAAAAAAGGGCTCCCTAGGAGTACCTAGGACACTTTGGGTGCTAACACCTTCCCTTTGTGTAACCAACCCCCTTACCTGTAATCTCTGGCAGTTTATTAGTTTTGATTTGAAAACTTCTTATTTTGGGGTTTGGTTCGTACTTTTCCCTTTTCCATTGGAAACAATAAAAGCGCGGTGGCGAGTCTTGTTCATTTGACGTCTAGCTTATCCATAGCTTGACGGTCATGAATTTACCGCTACAGAAATTAAGTAGCGACTCTGCTGGGAAGTAGTCTCCAGTGTTTAGCCTACTTTTTTGTGTGTATATAAATGTATATTTGATATGTGTATATTTGTTTGTATGATATAATCTACTTGTTGTGCTTGGTGATCTCTGAGTGGTGAGATAAGTGTAGGAGAATTGCCATCCAAGGCGCAGCGGAATTTAAAATTTTCTCCATTTAGTGATCCTTACAAATGGGCATGATCAGTGATAGAATCGTTACCTCTTGTGGCGATTCAAAACTTTGGTGCAGATCTCTAATAATGATCAAAACCTTTGATACAGATCCACGGGGCAATCACGAACGTTGAACGATGACAACGTCTCTACTCAGTCCACACGAACGGATTCCTTCAATCGCAGTGCTAGCTGTTATGAATGAAGGCTTTGAGTGAGAGAAAGAGGGAAACAAAATTCCAAGTCTCTACTTGAATTTCTGTCTGAGTGGATTGGAGTGACAATGCTTCTACCCAAGGGGTTCTATTTATAGAACCACTTGTGTGGGCTTCAAGCTAAAAAGCCCACTTAAGTGTATTTTGGCCCATATCTTATAATATGCCCAAAATCACTTAAGTATTTGGTACCTTACCATATTTCGTCTCCCACTTAAGTGCACCGTACCTTACGATGTTCCTTAATTATTCTATCTCTCATCAATCCGTCCTTTGTGTGTGACCCTATAGGTTTTCGCGGCGTTGGCAATTATATTAAATCACGTATTTAACATAATAAACAGTGAGCGGTATCTAGCAACACATCACTGCTACCCAAGTCACGAAAATGTCATGTGATCTGACAAAACCTCCTGTGATAATAATTATGTGTATAATTACCCCTTTGCCCTTATGTCTATATTGAACACAAGGTATAGACAGTGTCACCCTTGTCCAGTTCAATATTGGACCCATGGACATTTATCCTGTTATGCAGGATTGGCAAATTCCATCTAGGACACTCATGTCCCTCAGCATGCTTCGTGGAGTACCCATCAACTGTCTTTATGGTTATCCAGTTACGGACAACGTTGGATCAGCAATAAAGCACTCGACTCTACATCTAGGATCCATAGTGGTTTCAGGTCGAAGAGTGGTATACACTATTATCACCATGAGAATAACTTATGACACTTTGCATAACTTTCTATATAGTATTCTCATAGCGGGTCAATCCGGTATAAATATTACTCCTAATATTCATACCTATGTTTAAGACTTGATAACTCTTTATCCATGATCCATGAGATGTGATCATCAGTCTACAAACATAATAGTCTTAATGCTTTAATGTTATCCCACTTCACATTAAAGCTCGACTACGGATACTTTAAGAACAGTGCCCTTATGTTTAATGTGTTCTCATGATTAAGTCACACTTAATACATTAAACGGACTATCTATTCTAGGGACTTTATTAATCAACCATAATAAAGAAAATGCCTTTAAATAATTCGATACAAGTACCAAAAGTATTGTCCTCTAGGGCTTACACCAACAATCTCCCACTAGCACTAGAGCCAATCAGGCATACCCCGTATGCCCATTGATCTAGTATGGCCATCATGCTTCTGCTGCGCAAGAGGCTTTGTCAGTGGGTCAGCTATATTGTCAAGTGTAGGTACTTTACATATTTTTGCACAACGCCTAAGTATGTGTTTGGATCGTTGGTGAGATCTAGGCTCCTTAGCTTGTGCGATAACACCATTGTTATCATAATAGAGACCAATGGGATCCATAATGCTAGGGACTATGCCAAGTTTATTGATCCAAACAGCTTCCTTTGCTGCACTTAAGGCAGCAATATACTCGGCCTCAGTTGTAGAATCAGCAATTGCATCTTGCGTTGAACTTTTTAAGCTCACAGTGCCACCATTTAAGCAAAACACATAACCAGATTGGAATCATTCATATTAAAGCGTCTCAGCACTTTGTCTATGTATGTACTCTGACTTAGGCCAAGCAGTTTTGTGATCTATCTCTATAGATTCTGATTCCTAATGTATAGGCTGCTTCACCTAGGTCCTTCATAGAAAAGCATTTCCCCAACCAAGACTTTACTTATTGCAGGGTAGTGATATCGATTCCAATGAGTAATATGTCATCTACATATAATACCAAGAATACAATCATGCTCCCACTAACCTTCTTGTAGACACAAGTCTCATCTTCGTTCTTGATGAATCCATACAGTTTTACTGTTTCATCAAAATGAAGATTCCATGAGTAGGTCACAGGCTCATCTTGATCCATGAGTAATACATAACCTTGATCAGATATCCATATATCTCAGGTAGGTGACGTATCCTGCCTGACCTACGCTGGTCTTGTTCTATTTGAGCAGGTTACTCTTACACAACTATTTGTGTTTCCTGCTCTAATTCCTCCATAGGTGTATCGATACTTTGTGATTCTTGAATTTCTTCAAGTTCTACTTTCCTCCCACTGATTCCTTTGGAAATAAAATCCCTTTCTAGGAAAACTCAAGTTCGAGCGACAAACACTTTGCCCTCAGAAGGATTGTAGAAATAATATACTCTTGTTTCTTTAGGATACCCCACAAATAAGCATTTGTCAGATTTAGGCTCAATCTTAGTTGAAATTTGTCATTTCACATAAACTTCGCAACCCCAAATCTTCATGTAAGACATATGTGGTCTCTTACCACTCCATATCTCATATGGTGTCTTTTCGACCTTTTGGATGGAACACGGTTAAGTGTGTAAGCTGATGTCAATGGTGTATGTCCTCAAAGGGGGTTTGGAAGATTGGTGTGACTCATCATGGATCGGACCATGTCCAACAGGGTTCGATTTCTTCTCTCAGATACACCCTTCCATTGGGATGTGCCAGGAGGAGTAAGTTGGGATAGGATCCCACACTCTTTCAGATGGTCATCAAACTCTAGGATTAAATACTCACCACTTCGATCTGATCGAAGAGTTTTAATATTCTTACCTAGTTGGTTTTAACTCGTTAGGTTTCACCCTTTTGTATTAATGTTATTAATAGGCATTTCAAGATCAAGGACATATAGTCCATTGTTCATTTGTGCAGTAGCATAGAATATATCATTCAAATAAATTGAGCAACGATTGTTCTTTATTATAAATGAAAAACCAAACTTGTCCAAACAAGCAATGGAAATAATATTCCTGCTAATTACAGGTACATAATAACAGTTCTCTAACTGAATTATTAAACCACTAGGTAAAGTCAATACAAAAGTTCCTACGGCTAAAGCAGCAACCTTTGCTCCATAGCCAACTCGTAGGTCGACTTCACCTTTTGCCAAATCTCTACTCCTTTTTAGTTCCTGCACATTTGTACAAATGTGAGAACCGCATCCAGTATCTAATACCCATGATGCAGAAGTAGATAAATTAATAACAAAAATACCTGAAGTTGAAGTCTTTACTCCATTCTTCTTTCCTTCCAGGTACTTTGGGCAGTTCCTCTTCTAGTGTCCGGTCTTACCGCAATGGAAGCAGGTGCCTTCTTTTGCTATGCCTCCACTAGGCTTCAAAGCAGCAGTGGATCTGGGATTGGCAACTTCCTTGCCCTTCCCCTTATCACTCTGCTTAGTGGGCCTTTTGTTCTATCTCTTTCCATTTCCGATCATCAGAATGGACTTCCCTTTTGACTTCAGATTCTGCTCGGCAGTTCTTAACATGGCGAGCAGTTCAGGAAGAGATTTGTCCATATCAATCATATTGAAATTTAGGACAAATTGACTGAAACTATCTGGCAACGATTGCAAGATCAAATCAGTTGCAAGTTCCTTTTCGAGGGGAAAACCCAATCTCTCAAGGTTTTCCACATACCCAATCATCTTGAGTACATGGGGACCCACAGGGGCTCCCTCAGCTAACTTGCTTTGAAAAAGGGCTTTTGAAACTTCAAACCTCTCATGCCTTGCGTGCTCTTGATAGAGCAACTTCAGGTGTTCGATCATATCGAACGCTGACATGTTCTCATGTTGCTTTTGCAATTCTGAGTTCATGGTAGCTAGCATGAGACAAGCAGTTTCATTAGCATCATCGACATGCTTCTTATAAGCATCTCTTTCTGCCTTAGGTGCAGAACTAGGAGGTTCCTCTTCAGGAATAGGTGTCTCCAAGACATACAACTTTTTATCATGTTTGAGGACAATCCTCAGGTTTCGATGCCAATCCAGGAAATTTGTCCCAGACAATTTTTCCTTATCAAGGATTGATCGCAGGATGTTGTTAGAGGTGTTTGCTGTCATGGTAATCTACATAAGGATTAATGAAAATATAAGTATCATTGACATATTCAATTAGGCCTTTAATTAAATATGCTCCCACTATTTTATTCAAAACAAATGACCCTCATCATTTGATTCGGAAAATCCCGTTGGAAGATTTTCTAGTGGGTCGAGATCCATATTTCACTTCGTTCTAAGTCCGCGTAGGCGGATTACACAAAACTAGGTTATTTAGGTAGGAACTCCTTCCAATTGTATCTCATACAACTCTCGAAAATTTCAATTGGGTGAATAACTCCTTATTCCAATCCATCATATGGATTATTCCCAACTCTTGCTTCTAAACATATATAAGAAAATTATAATCAAGTTTGACTCATCGTTTTAGCAGTTGGATATTACAATTATCCCATCGCACCTTAACTAATACAAAACATGCACCTCGCGTAGGCGAAACCTACATTATTCATACCAGTCTTGATGAGTGCTAAAACTTGGAAAGCAAACATATATAATATTCTCATAATTTGTTTAGTTAAGTTTGACCCATTGTTTTAACAGTTGGATATTACAATTATCCCATCGCACCTTACTAATATATAGATCATGCACCTCGCGTAGGCGAAACCTACATTATCCATTACTAGTCTTGATGAGTGTTAAAACTTGGAAAGCTTAAAACTTAATATTTATTTTGAGGGAATTGCAATTTTTCTGATCTCACCGGCTTGTTTATCATATAAACCGTCTCTCACATGCATCAACATACATTCACATGCATCAACATACATACATACATAATGAAACAGTTATGGCCCCTAGCGCAATTGTTCTCCCAAGCCAATGAGAGAACCTAAGCTAACCTAACAACGATCTAAGCTTCTCCAAGCAAGATCTTCAAGGTTGTCCTCCTTTGGCACTGACTTCTTTGCTTTCTTCATATCATTACATTACATAAACGAAACTCGTTTTACATACGAGGGAGTGAGATGAGAAAAGAAGTTACATTTGGGAGATTAAGAGAGAGGCACGACACGCAGGTCGTATTTTAAAACCCAAAACAAAACAAAGGAAAACTAAGGCCATAACCGATCACCACAAGACAATAATAAACACTTTATTATTATTATTATTAATTCCTTTAATTAATTAAAATCAAATTAAATTTCGACGATCGATCACACTACGCAGAGTTAGCCGGGGGTCCGCTGCCCGGACAACGGGAACGGGTGTTCCGCTGACCGTTCAGCGGACAGGGGTCAAGGGGGCAGCGCCCCTGCTCGAAAATTTTAATGAACAATTCATTTAAAATTGACGTCGTTTTTCGTACCAATACTTGATACTTGAAAGCACTTTTTCTAGCCGAACGGGTGAGTTTTTCCTTGCGTTAACCGGTTAACCATATGCGTTAACCGGTTAACACTGTTTGAAAACTTTTAGAAAATTCTTTTCTGCCTTGCGTTAACCGGTTAACCATATGCGTTAACCGGTTAACACTGTTTGAAAATTAAAAAAAAATTATTTCGTATTGCGTTAACCGGTTAACCATACGCGTTAACCGGTTAACACTGTTCGGAAAAGTGTTTAGAACGCACAACTCTTGTGCAGTCAAACCCCAATCGCATAACTCTCTGACAACACAACCCTTGTGCCGTCACTAACCCTGATGCACCAATTTCAGACCGTCAAACACATCTCGATTGTTAATTCAGTATGATTGATCAACACGTCATTGCTTCACCATATTAATGTCGGATCAAGAAGCAAACGACCATTGATCGCTCAAAGGAAAACAATCATTGAGGGTTTGAATGAACGAAACGAGAACACTATATCATATATAATGTATTTTGCATCAGGATTACATATGTCACATATATGTAACTTGATCGATCTCAATTTAACCTTTGATTCATTCTGTCTTTAATCATATTATTACAGAATAAAAACAAATATCAGATTCATGGTTTCGTAAGTGGCTCTGATACTACTGTAGGAGAATTGCCATCCAAGGCGCAGCGGAATTTAAATTTTTCTCCATTTAGTGATCCTTATGAATGGGCATGATCAGTGATAGAATCGTTACCTCTTGTGGCGATTCAAACCTTTGGTGCAGATCTCTGATAATGATCAAAACCTTTGATACAGATCCACGGGGCGATCACGAACGTTGAACGATGACAACGTCTCTACTCAGTCCACACGAACGGATTCCTTCAATCGCAGTGCTAGCTGTTATGAATGAAGGCTTTGAGTGAGAGAAAGAGGGAAACAAAATTCCAAGTCTCTACTTGAATTTCTGTCTGAGTGGATTGGAGTGACAATGCTTCTACCCAAGGGGTTCTATTTATAAAACCACTTGTGTCGGCTTCAAGCTAAAAAGTCCACTTAAGTGTATTTTGGCCCATATCTTATAATATGCCCAAAATCACTTAAGTATTTGGTACCTAACCATATTTCGTCTCCCACTTAAGTGCACCGTACCTTACGATGTTCCTTAATTATTCTATCTCTCATCAATCCGTCCTTTGTGTGTGACCCTATAGGTTTTCGCGGCGTTGACAATTATTTTAAATCACGTATTTAACATAATAAACAGTAAGCGGTATCTAGCAACACATCACTGCTACCCAAGTCACGAAAATGTCATGTGATCTGACAAAACCTCCTGTGATAATAATTATGTGTATAATTACCCCTTTGCCCTTATGTCTATATTGAACACAAGGTATAGACCGTGTCACCCTTGTCCAGTTCAATATTGGGCCCATAGACATTTATCCTGTTACGCAGGATTGGCAAATTCCATCTAGGACACTCATGACCCTCAGCATGCTTCGTGGAGTACCCATCAACTGTCTTTATGGTTATCCAGTTACGGACAATGTTGGATCAGCAATAAAGCACTCGACTTTACATCTAGGATCCATAGTGGTTTCAGGTCGAAGAGTGGTATACACTATTATCACCATGAGAATAACTTATGACACTTTGCATAACTTTCTATATAGTATTCTCATAGCGGGTCAATCCGGTATAAATATTACTCCTAATATTCATACCTATGTTTAAGACTTGATAACTCTTTATCCATGATCCATGAGATGTGATCATCAGTCTACAAACATAATAGTCTTAATGCTTTAATGTTATCCCACTTCACATTAAAGCTCGACTACGGATACTTTAAGAACAATGCCCTTATGTTTAATGTGTTCTCATGATTAAGTCACACTTAATACATTAAACGGACTATCTATTCTAGGGACTTTATTAATCAACCATAATAAAGAAAATGCCTTTAAATAATTCGATACAAGTACCAAAAGTATTGGCCTCTAGGGCTTACACCAACAATCTCCCACTAGCACTAGAGCCAATCAGGCATACCCCGTATGCCCATTGATCTAGTATGGCCATCATGCTTCTGCTGCGCAAGAGGCTTTGTCAGTGGGTCAGCTATATTGTCAAGTGTAGGTACTTTACATATTTTTGCACAACGCCTAAGTATGTGTTTGGATCGTTGGTGAGATCTAGGCTCCTTAGCTTGTGCGATAACACCATTGTTATCATAATAGAGACCAATGGGATCCATAATGCTAGGGACTATGCCAAGTTTATTGATCCAAACAGCTTCCTTTGCTGCACTTAAGGCAGCAATATACTCGGCCTCAGTTGTAGAATCAGCAATTGCATCTTGCGTTGAACTTTTCAAGCTCACAGTGCCACCATTTAAGCAAAACACATAACCAGATTGGAATCATTCATATTAAAGCGTCTCAGCACTTTGTCTATGTATGTACTCTGACTTAGGCCAAGCAGTTTTGTGATCTATCTCTATAGATTCTGATTCCTAATGTATAGGCTGCTTCACCTAGGTCCTTCATAGAAAAGCATTTCCCCAACCAAGACTTTACTTATTGCAGGGTAGTGATATCGATTCCAATGAGTAATATGTCATCTACATATAATACCAAGAATACAATCATGCTCCCACTAACCTTCTTGTCGACACAAGTCTCATCTTCGTTCTTGATGAATCCATACAGTTTTACTGTTTCATCAAAATGAAGATTCCATGAGTAGGTCACAGGCTCATCTTGATCCATGAGTAATACATAACCTTGATCAGATATCCATATATCTCAGGTAGGTGACGTATCCTGCCTGACCTACGCTGGTCTTGTTCTATTTGAGCAGGTTACTCTTACACAACTATTTGTGTTTCCTGCTCTAATTCCTCCATAGGTGTATCGATACTTTGTGATTCTTGAATTTCTTCAAGTTCTACTTTCCTCCCACTGATTCCTTTGGAAATAAAATCCCTTTCTAGGAAAACTCAAGTTCGAGCGACAAACACTTTGCCCTCAGAAGGATTGTAGAAATAATATACTCTTGTTTCTTTAGGATACCCCACAAATAAGCATTTGTCAGATTTAGGCTCAATCTTAGTTGAAATTTGTCATTTCACATAAACTTCGCAACCCCAAATCTTCATGTAAGACATATGTGGTCTCTTACCACTCCATATCTCATATGGTGTCTTTTCGACCTTTTGGATGGAACACGGTTAAGTGTGTAAGCTGATGTCAATGGTGTATGTCCTCAAAGGGGGTTTGGAAGATTGGTGTGACTCATCATGGATCGGACCATGTCCAACAGGGTTCGATTTCTTCTCTCAGATACACCCTTCCATTGGGATGTGCCAGGAGGAGTAAGTTGGGATAGGATCCCACACTCTTTCAGATGGTCATCAAACTCTAGGATTAAATACTCACCACTTCGATCTGATCGAAGAGTTTTAATATTCTTACCTAGTTGGTTTTAACTCGTTAGGTTTCACCCTTTTGTATTAATGTTATTAATAGGCATTTCAAGATCAAGGACATATAGTCCATTGTTCATTTGTGCAGTAGCATAGAATATATCATTCAAATAAATTGAGCAACGATTGTTCTTTATTATAAATGAAAAACCAAACTTGTCCAAACAAGCAATGGAAATAATATTCCTGCTAATTACAGGTACATAATAACAGTTCTCTAACTGAATTATTAAACCACTAGGTAAAGTCAATACAAAAGTTCCTACGGCTAAAGCAGCAACCTTTGCTCCATAGCCAACTCGTAGGTCGACTTCACCTTTTGCCAAATCTCTACTCCTTTTTAGTTCCTGCACATTTGTACAAATGTGAGAACCGCATCCAGTATCTAATACCCATGATGCAGAAGTAGATAAATTAATAACAAAAATACCTGAAGTTGAAGTCTTTACTCCATTCTTCTTTCCTTCCAGGTACTTTGGGCAGTTCCTCTTCTAGTGTCCGGTCTTACCGCAATGGAAGCAGGTGCCTTCTTTTGCTATGCCTCCACTAGGCTTCAAAGCAGCAGTGGATCTGGGATTGGCAACTTCCTTGCCCTTCCCCTTATCACTCTGCTTAGTGGGCCTTTTGTTCTATCTCTTTCCATTTCCGATCATCAGAATGGACTTCCCTTTTGACTTCAGATTCTGCTCGGCAGTTCTTAACATGGCGAGCAGTTCAGGAAGAGATTTGTCCATATCAATCATATTGAAATTTAGGACAAATTGACTGAAACTATCTGGCAACGATTGCAAGATCAAATCAGTTGCAAGTTCCTTTTCGAGGGGAAAACCCAATCTCTCAAGGTTTTCCACATACCCAATCATCTTGAGTACATGGGGACCCACAGGGGCTCCCTCAGCTAACTTGCTTTGAAAAAGGGCTTTTGAAACTTCAAACCTCTCATGCCTTGCGTGCTCTTGATAGAGCAACTTCAGGTGTTCGATCATATCGAACGCTGACATGTTCTCATGTTGCTTTTGCAATTCTGAGTTCATGGTAGCTAGCATGAGACAAGCAGTTTCATTAGCATCATCGACATGCTTCTTATAAGCATCTCTTTCTGCCTTAGGTGCAGAACTAGGAGGTTCCTCTTCAGGAATAGGTGTCTCCAAGACATACAACTTTTTATCATGTTTGAGGACAATCCTCAGGTTTCGATGCCAATCCAGGAAATTTGTCCCAGACAATTTTTCCTTATCAAGGATTGATCGCAGGATGTTGTTAGAGGTGTTTGCTGTCATGGTAATCTACATAAGGATTAATGAAAATATAAGTATCATTGACATATTCAATTAGGCCTTTAATTAAATATGCTCCCACTATTTTATTCAAAACAAATGACCCTCATCATTTGATTCGGAAAATCCCGTTGGAAGATTTTCTAGTGGGTCGAGATCCATATTTCACTTCGTTCTAAGTCCGCGTAGGCGGATTACACAAAACTAGGTTATTTAGGTAGGAACTCCTTCCAATTGTATCTCATACAACTCTCGAAAATTTCAATTGGGTGAATAACTCCTTATTCCAATCCATCATATGGATTATTCCCAACTCTTGCTTCTAAACATATATAAGAAAATTATAATCAAGTTTGACTCATCGTTTTAGCAGTTGGATATTACAATTATCCCATCGCACCTTAACTAATACAAAACATGCACCTCGCGTAAGCGAAACCTACATTATTCATACCAGTCTTGATGAGTGCTAAAACTTGGAAAGCAAACATATATAATATTCTCATAATTTGTTTAGTTAAGTTTGACCCATTGTTTTAACAGTTGGATATTACAATTATCCCATCGCACCTTACTAATATATAGATCATGCACCTCGCGTAGGCGAAACCTACATTATCCATTACTAGTCTTGATGAGTGTTAAAACTTGGAAAGCTTAAAACTTAATATTTATTTTGAGGGAATTGCAATTTTTCTGATCTCACCGGCTTGTTTATCATATAAACCGTCTCTCACATGCATCAACATACATTCACATGCATCAACATACATACATACATAATGAAACAGTTATGGCCCCTAGCGCAATTGTTCTCCCAAGCCAATGAGAGAACCTAAGCTAACCTAACAACGATCTAAGCTTCTCCAAGCAAGATCTTCAAGGTTGTCCTCCTTTGGCACTGACTTCTTTGCTTTCTTCATATCATTACATTACATAAACGAAACTCGTTTTACATACGAGGGAGTGAGATGAGAAAAGAAGTTACATTTGGGAGATTAAGAGAGAGGCACGACACGCAGGTCGTATTTTAAAACCCAAAACAAAACAAAGGAAAACTAAGGCCATAACCGATCACCACAAGACAATAATAAACACTTTATTATTATTATTATTAATTCCTTTAATTAATTAAAATCAAATTAAATTTCGACGATCGATCACACTACGCAGAGTTAGCCGGGGGTCCGCTGCCCGGACAACGGGAACGGGTGTTCCGCTGACCGTTCAGCGGACAGGGGTCAAGGGGGCAGCGCCCCTGCTCGAAAATTTTAATGAACAATTCATTTAAAATTGACGTCGTTTTTCGTACCAATACTTGATACTTGAAAGCACTTTTTCTAGCCGAACGGGTGAGTTTTTCCTTGCGTTAACCGGTTAACCATATGCGTTAACCGGTTAACACTGTTTGAAAACTTTTAGAAAATTCTTTTCTGCCTTGCGTTAACCGGTTAACCATATGCGTTAACCGGTTAACACTGTTTGAAAATTAAAAAAAAATTATTTCGTATTGCGTTAACCGGTTAACCATACGCGTTAACCGGTTAACACTGTTCGGAAAAGTGTTTAGAACGCACAACTCTTGTGCAGTCAAACCCCAATCGCATAACTCTCTGACAACACAACCCTTGTGCCGTCACTAACCCTGATGCACCAATTTCAGACCGTCAAACACATCTCGATTGTTAATTCAGTATGATTGATCAACACGTCATTGCTTCACCATATTAATGTCGGATCAAGAAGCAAACGACCATTGATCGCTCAAAGGAAAACAATCATTGAGGGTTTGAATGAACGAAACGAGAACACTATATCATATATAATGTATTTTGCATCAGGATTACATATGTCACATATATGTAACTTGATCGATCTCAATTTAACCTTTGATTCATTCTGTCTTTAATCATATTATTACAGAATAAAAACAAATATCAGATTCATGGTTTCGTAAGTGGCTCTGATACCACTGTAGGAGAATTGCCATCCAAGGCGCAGCGGAATTTAAATTTTTCTCCATTTAGTGATCCTTATGAATGGGCATGATCAGTGATAGAATCGTTACCTCTTGTGGCGATTCAAACCTTTGGTGCAGATCTCTGATAATGATCAAAACCTTTGATACAGATCCACGGGGCGATCACGAACGTTGAACGATGACAACGTCTCTACTCAGTCCACACGAACGGATTCCTTCAATCGCAGTGCTAGCTGTTATGAATGAAGGCTTTGAGTGAGAGAAAGAGGGAAACAAAATTCCAAGTCTCTACTTGAATTTCTGTCTGAGTGGATTGGAGTGACAATGCTTCTACCCAAGGGGTTCTATTTATAAAACCACTTGTGTCGGCTTCAAGCTAAAAAGTCCACTTAAGTGTATTTTGGCCCATATCTTATAATATGCCCAAAATCACTTAAGTATTTGGTACCTAACCATATTTCGTCTCCCACTTAAGTGCACCGTACCTTACGATGTTCCTTAATTATTCTATCTCTCATCAATCCGTCCTTTGTGTGTGACCCTATAGGTTTTCGCGGCGTTGACAATTATTTTAAATCACGTATTTAACATAATAAACAGTAAGCGGTATCTAGCAACACATCACTGCTACCCAAGTCACGAAAATGTCATGTGATCTGACAAAACCTCCTGTGATAATAATTATGTGTATAATTACCCCTTTGCCCTTATGTCTATATTGAACACAAGGTATAGACCGTGTCACCCTTGTCCAGTTCAATATTGGGCCCATAGACATTTATCCTGTTACGCAGGATTGGCAAATTCCATCTAGGACACTCATGACCCTCAGCATGCTTCGTGGAGTACCCATCAACTGTCTTTATGGTTATCCAGTTACGGACAATGTTGGATCAGCAATAAAGCACTCGACTTTACATCTAGGATCCATAGTGGTTTCAGGTCGAAGAGTGGTATACACTATTATCACCATGAGAATAACTTATGACACTTTGCATAACTTTCTATATAGTATTCTCATAGCGGGTCAATCCGGTATAAATATTACTCCTAATATTCATACCTATGTTTAAGACTTGATAACTCTTTATCCATGATCCATGAGATGTGATCATCAGTCTACAAACATAATAGTCTTAATGCTTTAATGTTATCCCACTTCACATTAAAGCTCGACTACGGATACTTTAAGAACAATGCCCTTATGTTTAATGTGTTCTCATGATTAAGTCACACTTAATACATTAAACGGACTATCTATTCTAGGGACTTTATTAATCAACCATAATAAAGAAAATGCCTTTAAATAATTCGATACAAGTACCAAAAGTATTGGCCTCTAGGGCTTACACCAACAATAAGTTCTAAACCCGAACTTGAGTGAAATTAAGATAGGAGGATGGTATAGTCATGTTCGACTTGTGTGGAGTAGTCCTTAACAAGTTAACTTGAAACCTATCTACTCAGTGGAGACCCTTTTGGAGTTAGGAATGTCACACATGTATTTGTGGTTAGGCATTATTATCTCTGATTTGGGGTCTGAGAAGTTGAGGACCGTAGAACATTTAACCCCTCTTGGCCTATTTAGGAAGTAGTGCGAAGATTGTTCAAGTGTAGACTTGATAACAGTTGTTACGCGATACTACACTCAGACGAATTTCTCTTGAGAATATTATGGGTTGATGAGTCAGTCATCCTAACCTGTAATATCTGATAGATGGAATTAAGACTCTGGGAACTTTTTAGAACATGATCTACAGGTTTTTATCCTTAGTTCACTCCTTTGAGATGGTTCTTACCTAGACTCCAAGCTCGTGACTCACAACAAACCCTTGATTCTTGGTTGGTCCAATCAAGTCTTGTCAATATCAATGGAACTTGGGTGTTGATAAGGTGAAAACCATAATCCACCAAAATGGATGATTGATCTTGACAATGACTTGATTCATCCCTTGACCTTTATTTGTTTGCCTTGTGTGTGATCCCTTATTTGTGATTGTTGCATGCATGCATTCATGCGCATCATAACATTCATCACACGAAATTTCAAGGAATCGAGGTATTATTTGCAAATATTTTCAGACCATGGATTATGGACAAAGGAACACTAAGAAGTACAGTTTCAGAAGTCCCGACTTGAAAGATTTAACAAATTTATCATCTTTTGTATTAGATCCCTTGGACTTCAAACAACGCCATGGGAAGCTTTTGTCTATCTTGTCTGCTAATGAAGTGGAAGGAATTTTGAGTGTGTTGGTGCAATTCTACGATCCTCTCTATCGTTGCTTCACTTTTCTAGATTATCAGCTTGTGCCTACGTTTGAGGAGTATGCCCATCTTTTGGGAATACATGTTTCTAACAAAGTTCCATTTAGTGGATTGGAAGAGATTTCCAGATCTCATCTTATTGTCGAAGCTCTTCACTTGGAGAAGTCTGAGATAGAGGCTCATTGGGTGAAGAAAGGAGGATTGTTTCGGTTGCCCTCTGATTTCCTCATCAAAGAAGCCACTTCCTTTGCTCAAGCCGGTAGTGTGGATTCTTTTGAAGCTATCTTTGTGTTACTCATCTATGGATTAGCTTTGTTCCCTAACATCGACGGTTTTGTTGATGTTAATGCCATTAGAATCTTCTTGATTGGGAATCATGTGCCTACTTTGTTTGGTGATATGTATTTCTATCTGCATCTAAGGAATTCTAAAGGTGGTGGAACTATTATCTGTTGCATTCCTCTCCTGTACAAGTGGTTTATTTCGCACTTGCCTCAGACACCTGCTTTTATGGAGAACAAATAATGTCTACGATGGTCTCAGAGACTTATGTATCTCACTAATGATGATATAGTTTGGTATGATCCTTCTTTGAGAAGTTTGGAGATTATTGATTGTTGTGGTGAATTCTCTAATGTGCCTCTCATTGGTACACAAGGGGGAATTAACTACAACCCTGCTTTGGCTCGTCGTCAGCTTGGGTTCCCCTTGAGAGACAAACCTAATAACACTTTGTTAGAGGGTCTTTTCTACCAAGAGGGTAAAGATCCCCAACATTTGAAGTAGAAGATTGTGCATGCTTGGCATAATGTACATAGAAAAGGAAGATCCGAGCTTGGTTCACACAATTGTGTAGCTTTGGAAGCTTACACTCTTTGGGTGAAGAAGAGAGCTTTTGAGTTGAAGATGCCTTATCCTTGTGAAAGACCTATGTCTATGGTTGTGGTTGAGCCATTAACTCTCCATAACCAAGATGTAGAGGAGTTGGAAGACGCACTCTCCAAGATGAAGCGAGAGAAGGATATGTGGGAAGAGCGTTTCCATGCTTTGAGTAAAAAGCATGAGGAGTTCCAGCTTGAGTCTAAGGACAAAGATGCGCTTATTGAGCTTCTTGAAGACCGAGTAACGAAGAGACAGAGAGAGTCGGAGGTTTCATCTTACTCTAATATGCCTTAGCCTTCCGTTGCTTGGAAGAAGATTGTTGATCAACTTGTCCTCGAGAAGACTCGGATGAAGGCTTCTTTTGAGACCGAGATCTGATGCATTTGAAGGAAGTACGCGCCTACAGCCGATCTTCTGACATTGTTGTTAGGGATCCTTATGATGACTAGTCTCTTTTTCTCTTGTATTTTTCATTTGGTTTCTGAAATTGTACTCAGTGTAATCCTTCCAATTATATAAATAAAAGAGATTTTTATGGTCATATCAAATGTTGCAATTATTATTATATATATATATATATATATATATATATATATATATATATATATGTATATATATATATATATGTATATATATATATATATATATATATATATATATATATATATATATATATATATATATATATATATATATATATATATATATATATATATATATATATATATATATATATATGCAAATAATATAGTAAGTTTCTTGAAAATAAAAATAATCAAGCATTGCATTTCATGCATCATTTGCATAAGCAGGTTTCTCTTTCGCCAGATGTCTCTTTGGTGTTTCTTCTGTGCTTCAGCCAAGCCGACTCGTCGATACAATACTCACGCTAATCGTTCGAGATTCATGGAACATCTTGAGCAAGAGAATAGAGACTTGAAAGAGGATATCATCCGCCTGACTGCCATGATGGAGTCAGTCTTAACTGCACAAAGCCGGTCTTCTCCAACGCATGCAACTCCTCCTCCTCAGAGGACTTTTATTTTAGAGGTGGCTACCTCCACTGTTCCTGCAACTGCTGCTCATTTTGCATCCAACATGCTTGCCGGATTCCCGTGGGGTATACCACCACCAGTTGTGCACACCCTGTCTCATACGGAAGACACCATCTATCTTTCCTAGCCGTCTGAGGGCCCGGATGTGTATGAGAAGATAGATGAGATGAAAGATCAATTTCTTGAGTTGCGCAAGGAGTTGAAAACTTTGAGGGGTAAGGACTTGTTTGGGAAGAGTGCTATGGAACTGTGTTTGGTTCCCAATGTGAAAATCCCGGTGAAATTCAAAGTATCTGACTTTGAAAAATACAAGGGGAATACATGTCCACTCAGTCATTTGGTGATGTATGCCCGCTAGATGTCTACTCAAACGAATAATGATCAGTTATTGATCCATTAATTTCTAGACAGACTGACTAGTGCTGCTCTGAGATGGTACATGGGGTTGGATAGTGCGGGCATCCGCACGTTCAACGATTAGGGAGAAGCATTTGTGAATCAGTACAAATATAACATTGATATGGCTCCCGATAGAGATCAGTTGAGATCATTGTCTCAGAAAGACAAGGAGACATTCAAGGAATATGCTCAGAGGTGGAGAGAACTCGCTGCTCAGATTACCCCTCCTTTAAAGGAAAAAGAGATGACCAAGATTTTTCTGAAGACCCTGAGCTCATTTTATTATGAGCGGATGATTGTCAGTGCCCCCAGTGATTTTACCGAAATGGTAAACATGGGGATGAGGCTCGAAGAAGGTATCCGAGAAGGACGGTTGTCTAGAGAGGAGGTGTCATCCAGCAAGAGGTATGGCAACAAATTTAGCAAGAAGAAGGACAATGAAGCTAATGCAGTGACCAGTGGGAGGCAAATGAGGCCTCAGATTAGAAGAAGTTAATAACCCCGTCAACATCATCATCAAGTATCTTCAGTAATTCCTGTGTTTTCAGCTAATCAGTCAACACCAATTCAACAACAACAACAACGTCAACAACAACAACCACAAAAACGAACAAACACCTACAACAACAACAATACCAACAATCATTAGCAACATAATTTTGAGAGGAAGAATGTCTCTTTCGACCCTATTCGAATGACATATGCAGAACTATATCCCTCGTTGGTTCTCAAGAATCTGCTCCAACCAAGAAATCCTCCGCAAATTCCCGAACCACTTCCATGGTGGTACAAACTGGAACTCCGCTGTGCTTTTCATCAAGGAGCTCCCGTACATGACATAGAGAACTGCTACCCTCTCAAATATGAAGTTCAGAAGCTGGTAAAAAGTGGGATGATGTCCTTTAAGGACCGCGCGCCAAATGTTAAAGCTAACTCACTACTTGCCCATGGAAATTCATCTATCAATATGGTGGACGGCTGTCCCAGGGAGTTCAAAATATATGATGTTCACTTCATTCGAAGGTCCTTGGTGAGGATGCACAAGGATATTTGCTTGGTAAGTGATTGTGAACACGACCATGATGGTTGTGTAATTTGCACTATCAACCCGAGGGGTTGTGTGATTGTAAAAAGAGACATCCAGCGGTTGATGGGTGAAGGCATGATTCAAATCTTCCAATCCCTTCACTTAGGTGACGATGTGAATGTCATTGTTCCCGTATTCAAAAGTCCTGAAAGAGTGGTTATTCAATATGATAGCAGCAGTAGTAATAGTATCAACAAGAGATCGGTATCATCGTTGGTTATACGGTTGGCAGGTCCAGTCCCGTATTCATCCAATAAAGTTGTTCCTTATCAGTACAATGCAACTATGATGAAAGATTGTCAAGAGGTTCCTTTACCAACGACTAGTTTTGTCGTAAGCATTGCTAATGTTACTAAGGTGACTCGTAGTGGTCGAGTGTTTGGGCCGGTATTCCCAAAGAATGTAGAAGATTGTTCAGTCGGTAAGAAGGTGGAAGTGCCTGCAGTAGATCCAGTTAGCGCTCAGAAGTGTCAGTCTGGTGAATCCAGCAGTTTGAAGCCTAACAATGATGATGAGGTAATTAGATTGATAAAGAAGAGTGAGTTCAATATGGTGGAGCAGCTGCTCCAAACCCCCTCAAAAATCTCAGTACTGTCTATGTTGATGAATTCGGAAGCACACAGAGAAGCACTGTAGAGAGTTCTAGAGCAAGCTTTTATGCAACATGATGTTATGGTAGATCAGTTTGATCATATTGTGGCTAACATCACTTCCTGTAATAATCTCAGTTTCTGTGATGAAGAACTCCCCGAGGAGGGTAGAAATCATAACTTTGCTTTGCATATCTCCATGAACTGCAAAGATGACGCTTTGTCCAATGTGCTTGTTGTCGCACCTCAAAAAATGAGAACACGACTTCACAAAGCGCAATCTCACGCTCGTATGATGGACTAAACATAGTCGCCACCGAACTTTATTTATTCCTAAAAAGGAAAAGGGAAATATCGATAAAACCCAAGAAAGAACGACAATGGTTATGGTTGTCGCAACCAAATCAGGGTTCGGGAGTCGATTACGCAAGAGGAAGGTATTAGCACCCCTCACGTCCATTGTACTCAACGGGAACCATTAGGTTAATTGTGCACGTTAGTGTTAACTTAGAAATGTTAGGCTTCTCGAGTTATTAGGTGTGAAAGAAAGAATAGAAGAGAGAATAATGTTTTTGGATTTTGAAACGAAGGGGATTAAACCTAAGTTTTTTATTAATGGGCCTGACAATAGAGAATTCAAGGCTTACGTAGTTCTGGATAAAAAAATGTTTGTTTGTTGGTCGATTTTAGCGAAAGCTATATTGTATTAATCGACAAAAAACATTGTTTTACCCAAAACAGATGAGGAGCGGACGTATACCACACATCAAATGGATTTACAAATCAACATTCAGAAAAACGTCATTTATCTCAACTCAACAATTATGGACGAAGCATTACTTTACATCATCTTAAGAAAAGATATCTTTCGTTTATGAAAAGGCTTTAAAGATCAATTGCACAGCGACAAAAGAAGAGTTTGATAGGTTAAATGTATTTTGGGGCTTGAAAGACGAGTATTTATGACTTGCAAGCTCTTACAACTTGGGTCTAATACTCGAGATTATGTCTGGATATTTCACCCAGGTAATCTTTCTCTTTCAATTTTAATTAAGAAAAGAGTTTGAATATTTACAAGTGTTTTAGAGGGAAAACGAACACTTATGGCTTGCAAGCTCTTACAACTTGGGCCTAAAATTCAGGATTACGTCTGGATATTCCATCGAGGGTAATCTTTTTCTTCAGATTTTATTGAGAAAAAATATTTGAATATTTACAAGTATTTTAAAGAGAAGATGAATACTTATGGCTTGCAAGCTCTTACAACTTGGGCCTAATATTCGGGTTTACGACTGAATATTCCATCCAGGGTAATCTTTTTCTTCATATTTTATTGAGAAAAAATATTTGAATGTTTACAAGTATTTTAAAGAGAAGACGAATACTTATGGCTAGCAAGCTCTTACAACTTGGACCTAGCATTCGGGATTACAACTGGACCTTTCATTCAGGTAATCTTTGTCTTCCAATTTTATTTAAGAAAATTTCTTGAAATTAAATTAAAATGATTAATGTACAAAGATTTGAAATTATTGAAAATTATGTTGATATTGCTTAAAAGCTCATTGTAAGAAAGCCCAAGAGTAAGTCGAGGTAATGAAATGAACCGAAATCGAAAAAGCAACAGAATTTAGCTCTAAGCTAACTTAAAGTGGACTCCTGTATGAGTCACTCTACAAGAAGTCGAGCAACCGAACTATGCGTTCGAATGATTTTTCAAAAGTTAAATTGAATTTTAACTCCGAGATTGCAACGCAATAAAAATAAAATAAAATAACAACAACAACCAAATATATTGTTATTATTATAACAATGTTATATTTTTTTATATCAACTAAAAATAATTGAAATAATGAAGAAAGAAAAAAAAAACACAACACACTAACGCTATCCCCAATGAATCCGCATATAACCCACAAACATCAAAAATATACATAAGTTTATAACAAAAAAGTAAAATAAAATATATAAAACTATTGAACTGATAGGATATACATAGGTGCATAAAACTTGACCGAAAATTATAAAACTTAGGATAAAAAGTAAAATATTATATATAAACTTATGAAACAACAGATATATTATAAATTTAAATACAGTATATATATATATATATATATATATATATATATATCTATATATATATATATATATATATATATATATCTATATATATATATATATATATATATATATATATATAATTATATATATATATATATATATATATATATATATATATATATCTATATATATATATATATATATATATATATATTATATCATATATATAATATATATATATCTATATAATATATATATATATATATATATATATATATATATATATATTATATTATATATATATATATATATATATATATATATATCTATCTATATATATATATATATATATATATATATATATATATATATATATATATTAAAACACTAAAGTTGTGAAACACAACAACGTTTATATATAACTAAAGGTGAAATATAAATGTGTAAAAATTAAAAAAAAAAAAAGAAGTATACATATACAGTAACTAAAGATGAATATATATGTGTGTGTGCGAAAGTCTCTTTTTCTTTGAAGAAGTTTTTTTTTTTAATGAAAATGAGAAGGAGTGATATGATGTTAGTTTATGTTGGATGGTTTATATGTTAGTTACAGTGAGGGAGAAAAGTATGGTGTATGTTACATGAAGAGGAGAATGAAGGGAGTAGTCTTGAAATTAAGGCAAAAGTGGGAGATAAAGGGTATATATATTAAAGTAGAGTATAAAAAAAAAGGTGAATGGGTTTTCAAGAGAAGAAATCAATATCATTTAACATCCAGGCAACGAGAAATGATTTTATGAAGATGAATCAGATCCTCTCTATCACGTTTTTTCCTTTCTATTTTTATTTCTTTTGCAAATTGAAAAAGTTGCTTGGATACGGTATGTGCCGCTGGTTTGTGTAATTGGTTTGGGTTTTTTTTAATACCAAGTGCATGGTTATATAGGGGGCATATTAGGGTTATTAATTTATTTTTTTCAAAAAAGTTCCTCAAAATATTTTGAGTGTAAAAATGAATTAAAATCAATTAAGTGAAATACAAATCATACATTTAAAATAAATAAAATAATCTAATAAACGAATTCAAAATGAATAAAAGTCGGACGCAAAAGTGCTCGAAAAATTAAAATGAATGCACCAAAATGATCAGTACAAAATAAACTTATTGGAAAAATACAACGTTTTTTTTTATTTTGGAATAAATTTTGACCGGTTAAATAGGCTCGAGCTGATCAAAAAGTGGCCGAACAATTAGCTGAAAAATAAATCGAGCATACCAGATTAAACTACACGAAATATAGATTAAGAAAGCTGGTGTCTGGAAGCTTGATTTAAAAAAATTTCGTCCACTGATTTGACGCATATCCGTCGATTAATTCAACCGATTTGCCTGTAGATCCGGAAAAATTATTTCGATCGATATTCTAGGCACTATGTGGTATGGAATGCATGGTATGCTATGTAAAGATGCAACAACTATGATGAATATATTGAATCGGGATTCAGGGTCAAAATCGGGGTGTGATACTAGTTGACATCGGATCTTCATTGAATGTGTTGCCAAAGTCAATATTGTCGAAGCTGTCATATCAAGAAGCGCCTATGAGATATAGTGGTGTGATCGTCGAAGCTTTAAACGGTTCGCGCAAGACAGTGATTGGTGAAGTGGACATTCCAGTGAAGATAGGTCCGAGTGACTTCCAGATTACTTTTTAAGAAAATGGATATCCACCCGGCCTACAGCTATCTGTTGGGAAGGCCATGGATCCACGAGGCGGGAGCTGTTACCTCCACGTTGCATCAGAAGCTCAAATTTGTCAAGAATTGGAAGTTAGTCATTGTTGGCGGGGAGAAGGCGTTGTTGGTCAGCCACCTGTCATCTTTCTCTTATGTTGAAGCTAAGGATGAGGTTGGAACTCCGTTTCAAGCCTTATCTATTGCTGTTGAAAAGAGAGTTGAGGCATCCATGTCCTCATTTAAAGATGCAAGGAAGATTGTCGAAGATGGAAATGGTGATCAGTGGGGGCAGGTGGTAGAGGTCTCCGACAACAAGAATTGAACCGGTTTGGGTTTCCAACAAGGTTCTTCAACTGCTAGATCAGAAGATGTGCAACTCAGCTTCCGTAGCAGAGGGTTCATTCATGGCAATGAACAACACTTAGCTGCTATGCTAGAGGATGACGAAGAGGAAGACTACATCAATTTTGTGACGCATGGAAAATCTTGTAATAATTGGACTGTTGTTGATATTCCTGTTATTATGCATCGATCTAAGTAATTGCTTTAATTTGTTTTGGAAAATCCTTCTCCTATGCCTAAGGGAGAAGTGAACATTGTTTAGGCATTTCAAATTTGATCATTTATAAAACATAATTCTATTCATCCACATCTATGATGTTTTGTTTTTACTTTTTTGTTTTATTCTGAAAATGGTAATCACAAAAAACATAAATAAACAATATAATTGTCCATCTGCATAATATTTGGTCACAAATTCACTTCTCTAAAATCAAAATATCAAATCATTATGCAGGTTGGTTCCTAACCCCATTGAATACAATGATCATTCTCCTTCTCCAAATTTTGAATTCCTTGTGTTTGAGGCTGAGGAGGAAAGTGATGAAGAAGTGAGTGACGAATTGTTTCGTCTTCTTGAGCATGAAGGAAAAGCCATTCAGCCATTCGGAGAGAAGATTAAGTTAGTCAACTTGGGTTCCGAATATGATGTGAAGGAAGTCAAGATTGGGTCTTGATTGTGTCCAGATGTTAAGAAGGGGTTGATTGATCTTCTCTGAGAGTATTCATATGTGTTTGCTTGGTCCTATCAAGACATGCCTGGTTTAGATTCTGAGGTAGTGGAGCATAGATTGTCGTTGAAGCCAGAATGCTCGCCAGTCAAGCAGAAGTTAAGGAGAACGCATCATGATATGGTAGTGAAGATCAAAGAAGAAATGCAGAAGCAGATTGATGTCGGTTTTCTTGTAACTGTTGAGTATTCGCAATGGGTGACCAATATTGTGCATGTTCCAAAGAAGGATGAAAAAGTTTGCATGTGTGTCGATTATAGAGATTTGAATAAAGTCAGTCTGAAAGATGATTTCCCTCTGCCACACATTGATATGTTGGTAGACAATACAACTAAATTCAAAGTCTTTTCATTTATGGACGGATTTTCCGGATATAATCAGATCAAGATGGCACCCAAAGATATGGAGGAGACCATGTTCATTACACCTTGGGAAATATTATGTTATAGAGTGATGCCTTTCGGTTTGGATAATGCTGGTGCAACTTGCCAAAGAGCAATGACCACTCTTTTTCATGATATGATGCATAAAGAAATTGAAGTCTACGTTGATGATATGATTGCTAAATCCATTGATGATGAAGAACATGTTGAGCATTTTTTGAAGCTATTCCAATGTTTGAGGAAGTATAAACTCCACTTGAATCCCAATAAGTGTACTTTGGATGTTCGTTCTGGTAAGTTGTTGGGCTTTATTGTCAGCGAGAAGGGTATTGAAGTTGACCCTGCCAAGGTCAAAGAAATACAAGAGATGCATGCGCCCAAGACTGAGAAGCAAGTGAGAGGTTTTCTCGGCCGCTTGAATTATATCTTAAGATTCATTTCACACATGACTTCCACATGTGCGCCTATATTCAAGCTTCTTCGGAAAGATCAGTCTTGTGATTGGACCAAAGATTTCCAGAAAGCTTTTGACAGTATCAAAGAATATATGCTTGAGCCTTCGCTTCTGTCTCCACCTGCTAAAGGAAGACCGTTGATCATGTATTTGACTGTGCTTGAAGAGAGTATGGGTTGTGTTCTGGGTCAACAAGATGAAACTAGAAAGAAATAATTTGCAATTTACTACCTTAGTAAGAAGTTCACCGATTGTGAGACTCGGTATTCTATGCTAGAGAAGACTTGTTGTGCATTGGCTTGGGCTGCTAAGCGTCTGCGTTAGTATATGTTGAGTCATACCACTTGGTTGATATCCAAAATGGATCCAATCAAGTATATATTTGAGAAGCCTGCTCTAACTAGGAGGATTACCCGTTGGCAGATGTTGTTGTCAGAGTATGATATTGAATACCGATCTCAGAAAGCGATCAAAGGTAGTGTCTTGGCCGACCATTTGGCTCACCAACCGATTGAAGATTATCAGTCAGTGCAGTATGATTTTCCTGATGAAGAAATCTTGTACTTGAAAATGAAAGATTATGATGAACCATTGCTTGAAGAATGGCCAGAACCTGGTTCCCGTTGGGGCATGGTATTTGATGGAGCTATTAATTAGTATGGTAATGGCATTGGGGCAATGATTATTACTCCTCAAGGCACACATTTTCCATTTACAACTAGATTGAGTTTCAAATGTACAAATAATATGGCAGAATATGAAGCTTGCATTATGGGGATTGAAGAGGCCATTGATCTCAGAATCAAGTATTCGGACGTCTGTGGAGATTGAACTTTGGTTGTGAATCAAATCAAAGGTGAATGGGAGACGAATAAACCCGGTTTGATACCATATAAAGATTATGCGAGAAGGATTTCAACTTTCTTTACAAAGGTTGAGTTTCATCATATCCCTCGAGATGAAAACCGGATGGCAAATGCTCTTGCAACGTTGGCTTCTATGATTATGGTGAAGTATTGGAATGAAGTTCCCAACTTGACTGTGATGCGTCTTGATAGGCCGACTCATGTGTTTGCTGTCGAAGAGATCAAAGATGAAAAGCGTGGTATTATGATATCAAGTGTTTCCTCCAAAGTATGATCTACCCGTCTGGGGCATCTTTGAAAGATAAGAAGACTTTGAGAAGATTAGCCGGCAATTTCTACCTGAATGGTGATGTGTTGTACAAGAGAAACTTCAATATGGTTTTGCTCAAATGCATGGATAGACACGAAGCAGACCTATTGATGACCGAAGTCCGTGAATGTTCCTTTGGTACTCATTCCAATGGACATGAAATCGCGAAGAAGATGTTACGAGTAGGTTACTATTGGCTAACAATGGAATCTGACTGTTGCAAGTTTGTGAAGAAATGCCACAAGTGTCAAATATATGCGGATAAGATTCATGTTCCTCCGACACTGTTGAACGTCATTTCCGCCCCGTGGCCCTTCTCCATGTGGGGAATCGATATGATTGGCATGATTGAGTCTAAAGCTTCGAACGGACATCGTTTCATTTTGGTGGCTATTGACTACTTCACAAAATGGGTTGAAGCGACATCATATGTGAATGTAACCAAGCAAGTTGTTGTAAGGTTTATTAAGAATCAGATTATATGCCATTATGGTGTGCCAAGTAAGATCATTACTGATAATGGATCAAACTTGAACAATAATATGGTGGAAGCTCTTTGCAAAGACTTCAAGATTGCACATCATAATTATTCTCCCTATAGACCCAAGATGAATGGAGTTGTTGAAGCTACAAATAAGAACATCAAGAAGATTATTCAGAAGATGGTTGTAACATATAAGGATTGGCATGACATGCTCCCATTTGCTTTGCACGGGTATCCTACATCCATCCTCACTTTAACAGGGGCAACCCCTTTCTCTCTTGTATATGGTATGGAAGAAGTGCTCCCCGTAGAGGTTGAGATTCCATCACTGCATGTTTTGATGGAAGCCAAGTTGACTGAGGCTGAATGGTCTCAGACCAGGTATGATCAACTGAATTTGATTGAAGAGAAGAGATTGAATGCCAGGTGTCATGGTCAATTATATCAGTAGAGAATGAAGAAAGATTTTGATAAGAAGGTCAGACCTCGCGTGTTTAGAGAAGGCGACTTTGTGCTCAAGAAGATTCTATCTTTCAAACCAGATTCTAGGGGAAAATGGACTCCTAATTATGAAGGCCCATATGCTGTTAAGCGAGCCTTTTCAGGCGGCGCTTTGATTCTTACAACTATGGATGGTGAAGAGTTCACTCGTCCTGTGAATGCAGATGCAGTCAAGAAATACTTCGCCTAAAAAGAAAAATAATAGCTCGCTAAGTTGAAAACCCGAAAGGGTGGCTTAGGCAAAAAAGAGCGTCTCAGTGGGTTGAAAACCCGAAAGGGCGATCCAGGCAAAAGTTAGAGACATAAAACAGAAAAGAATTATCTCGATAAATTGAGTACCCCACCTTGGGGAAATTTATGCAAAAATTAGGGATTGTGGCAAGTAACTGCATCCTACTGATCTTCAATTTTGAAGACGTTCTTGAGCACAACGGTCGACGTTGATTCATTGTCTCCAGCAGCCGTCAAGAGCACAGTGGATATCAAGAGTTGGTAGAAGGATATGATCATTTTTTTAATTAATTTTTTTTAATCAAAATCATTTTTCTTAAACATATAAAAGCATGAATTTTAAGCAATCGATTTCATTTTAAAAGAATATCAACAATGGTTCGAAAGCAGTAAGCCCTAAGTGTGGAGCATTATTGGTTCTCCCCAAGTAGTAGGCGCATTTTCTCTTTCGTCCCCGACAGCATTATTCAGCACTCGGTGTCTGTTGATTTCTCCAGACGATTATTGTTCGCCATTCCCCAGTGAATTAGCCACCTAAGTTGGTTAATTAGTCCCCTGCGGAGTGTTTATTCCCCAGTCGAGTTCATATTTGGTTTCTAGTGGAGTAAGAAAAGGTTTCCTCAGCAGTTCACGTGGTTGCGGCAGAACTTCGGTTTCCCCACCAATCGCCATCAGATTTGCTCCCAGTCAGAGTTTCCTCCTAGTTTCTGAGCAGCTATTTGTGTTTATCCTCTGCATGGTTGTCTCCCATTTGATATGGTATTGACCTAAAATTCTCTGCAGACTCGATAACAGTTTTCCTCAGCAGATCTCCTCCTTCCCCAGCTAGGGTTGAGCCTTTGGGATGTTAATCTCTCTTTTCTCCAACAATTGTCTCCCTCTTTTGTGGATTGATCGAGAGTTGTATCGATGATTTAAATCTGCGACACCTTTGTATCTTTTTCGATCATTTTATATACATATACATATACATATACACTCATATAATTTCATTATTGCATCATCACACTTGTTGATTCATTCTTGTAATTTTAAATCTCTGTTATGGCGGTACTTTATCCCCATACAAGTTTGGTGTCTGTCTCCCTTCAAGTGTAGAGTGTCAGCCCCATAAGCAGAAAGACTTTAACCTTTCTCCTTTCCCCACTAAGTTATTTCCTCGTGGATGATGATTATTTTAGTTTCCTCCCTAGTTGATTATCTGGATGGAACCATTCCCCTTGAGTTATGTCCTTATTGGGTTGAGTCTTGATTGACCGTTTATTTCTAGATCTTGCCTAGATAGATATTTTGGGTCCCCTAAGAGTTTATTACCCAATAACTGGTAATATTCTTCTTAGTTTGCAGTTTGTTACTTCTTGCCCAATACCCGGCAAAAGTAACCTTTTTCTCCAGCGAATTCATTTTCATGTTTCCCCAAGAAGTATATCCTTGATATGTTCATCCTAATCGGTGACTGATATTTTCTTCCCGTGTTCTGAGTTTATCCTTGATATGTTCATCTTAACCGGTGATGGATACTCTCACCTTTTGTGTTCTACCTAGTAAAAAGGTAGTTGTAATCCCTGTTTATTCCCCAGAGAGTTAATCCTTGATATGTTCATCCTAACCAATGACGGGTTTCCTTCTCTTTGCGGTCTTCTTCCCAGTAACCGATAGTTGTAAATCCTACTTTTTCTCCCTTTGCAGAGTTTATCCTTAATATGTTCATCTTTAACCGGTGACAAATATTCTCTTTGATGGTATTCTATCCAGTAACTGATAGATGTAATCCCTATTCTTCCCCTTGGAGTTTATCCTTGATGTGTTCATCCTAACCGGTGATAGACATTATCTTTGATGGTATTCTATCCAGCATTTGATAGATGTAATTCTTACTCTTTTTTGTTCATGTGGTTTATCCTTGATATGTTCATCTTAACTGATGATGGGTATCCTCCTTAACATCCCCAAGCAAGTCTATCCTTGATTTGTTCATCTTAACCGGTGACGGATTTTCTTCCCTTTGAGTCTATCCTTGATATGTTCACTTTAACCAGTGATAGATATTCTCTCCCTTTGGTCTTCTGCCCAGTAACCGGTAGTTGTAAATCTTATTTCTGTAGTTCATCTCCAGGAAAGTCTATCCTTGATATGTTCATCTTAACCGTTGACGGATTTTCTTTCCTTTGAGTATATCCTTGATATGTTCACTTTAACCAGTGACGGGTATTCTCTCCTTTTGTTCTTCTGCCCAGTAACCGGTAGTTGTAAATCCTATTTCTGCAGTTTTTCCCCAATAAGTCTATTCTTACCTAGTAACCGGTAATGAATACACCCTCCTAGCGGCCCTCAGTGAGTCATCCTTGATATGTTCGTCCTAACCGATGACGGGTGTCCTCTCTGTCAGATCTTTATTATTTTCTTACCCAGTAACAAGTAGTGGATAATATATTTCTGCTCCTCCTGTGTTGAAGTTTATTTCTTCCCCAGTTGAGTTGAGTGCGTATTTCTGTAGTGAAATTGCTTTTCCTGCATGATTCGAGTACGTCAGTTTTATTCTGATCTATTTGTTTCCCCTGCAAATGTTCTTTTGTTTCCCCGACTGAGCCTTTCCAGTTTTATGGAATTCCTCTAGTCCCCCAGTAGTTTTAAGTCGTAGCCTGGCCTACGCACAACCTCTTTTATCCCCTCAGAGTCTCTGTCTCCCTAGTGAGTTTTCCTTACGGAATGCATTATGCTCCTGCGGACCTTCGGTCTCTCTAATTTCTTTTCCTTTGTGGCAACATTTCCCCACAGAAAATTTTCTTTTACATCCATATCATAAGCATCATGAGGTCTCTTAGGGACCAAAATTTGTTTCTATATGTTATTATTTAAGCCCATTCTACTGAGTCGATATGAAGATTTTAACCTTCACCTCCTCAGTTAGAATGTCCTTAAATAGGGGCAGTTGTAAGACCCCAATTTTGACCCTAAGATCCCTCATGCTATCTCATCATATGCATTGGCAATGGGATCATACCTTGGCATCCTCCTTACCCCTCTTTCATTGGGTTTGTTTTGGGAGAGATCACCAAGCACCATGTGATTATATCATACTTGTATATTATTATTTTACTAACCAAAATACCAAAAATATATCTTTGCATTTGCCTAACTCTTTTATAGGTAGGGCATGATCACCATTGATTTATCAAGTTCACATCTAAGTTTTAAGACCCTCATTGCTAAGAGCACAACCAAGGAATGATACACAATGGCTCTAAGCATCATATATGAGTCCCAAATGATCTCTACATGTTATTTTGATCAAGTATTCTACAAGAGTTTGGAGTTGGTTTGCCTTGGAAACCCTAGTTCATCTGGGTATCTTGAGTAACTTCTTCAACAAGCTTCTTCACCAATTGATAAAATACTTCAAGGTGAACTTCAAATTTCATCATCTTATGCATATATTATAGACCATGAGCCTAAAAAGTCAAAAGAATTGCAAGATAGCAAGTTGGTTGATGGTGGTTGGCCATATGAATTCATCTAATCAAAACTGGGTCTCCCTAGACCCTATCTCCAACAATTTTCATCATATGAAAATTATTCCAAGATAAAAGTTACTCTAAATGACATTCCAAACAATTTTCATGTTGAGGTCTAGAGCTCATTTTTCTTGGAAAGTCATCTTCTACGTTGAAACATTATAGGTCATTTTGTCTAAACCCTAATTTGAAAGTCAACTTCCCAAGGCCATAACTTGCTCAATTTTTAGGAGATGAAATATTTCCAAGTTTCACAATAAAATTCAAGGTGTCTACTTCAACTTTGATGTTTGGAGTTAGAGCTAAATCAACTTTTATAAGCATGTGATATGAGGATACATTATAGGTCATTTTGGACCAATACCATTGAACAAGTGATTTTTCCTCAACTTCAAAAATGCATAAGTCACTCATCCTAAATACAAATGATGTCAAATTTATTACCATTTTGAATTTTTTTTGAAAGAGCTACAACTTTGATGAATATACGTTTCTCATTTGGAGCTCACATAAGAAGTTAAGCAAGGTGGAATAATTGAATATGTGACTTGACACTTAGAAAATATTTTAACATGTTGAAATTTCCAAACTTCCACCTCAAAATTGACCATTATATAAGTCCAAATGCAAAAGTGTTCAACATAAGAATTGTTCCTCTTGATCTAAGCTTTCCAAAGAGTCCTAATTAATTCATTTTGGACAAAGTTTGATAGGTTTGCGCATGGCTTAAACAGGCCTGTATCAGTTGGCAAGATCAATGCTTCAAATGTTCAAACAACTTTGCCTTGCCATCCAAGCTTCATGCATACCTCATTTCAGTTGATTGTGGACCTAAATGGATTGCTTCATGGGCCTGCACACGCCCATGCAAGCATGTCCATTGCATTACCAAATTTGGAGAATTTTTCAAGTGTGAAAGTAACACTTCTCATTGTTATAAATAGAGGTACAATGCCTCAGTTCAAAGGGCTTGCGCGCAAGCTTTGCCCCCAACCTTTCAAACCCTCTCAATTCAAAAGAAAACCTGAGAAATTTCATTTGAAATTTGAGTTTGAATCTCACTATTTGGAGATTCAAAAACTCCAGGATCCAAAGCTTTGCATTACTCTTAAGCCACTTCCACAAGCTCCATAAGCAAGATCAAGCACGAATTGAAGCAAGAGAGATCCATTTCTGCACAACATTGAAGGTAATTTTCTAGATTTTTCTTCTCTTCGATTCTCTCTTAATACTCATCAATTCTCTTGGATCCTTGGTTGTCTGAAGTCCTAACAAATGTAGGCAAGAAGATTGAGTTGCTTTGAGGTCAAATCGAAGCAACTCAGTTGACACACCTCAAAATTCAACTCCACGTATCTCTATATATATTTGGAGTTAGTTAAAATTGAGGTGATATTCGTGATCTACGCCATTTTATCTTTAAGATCATGTCCTCTTTTTTCATTTATGATGTGGTGATGATTGAACCAGTCCAGCCAGGGTCATCGGAGAAGATGATCGACCTTTGGCTCCGGCGATGAGCTGAGAGCGTTCAGAGCCATTGATCTGTTTTAAATCGTTTTAATCAGGAGCTTACATTGTGATTACCAGGCGTGTGGAAATTTGACTCAAGCGTATCATGGAATACGCGCTCTCCACCACTTGATCTGCCACCAAAAAGGTGGGGGGTGGTGGGCGAAACGAAAAGAAAACAAGGAAAAAAACCAAAAAGGGGAAAAGAAGAAAGAAAAAAAGAAAGAAGAAAAAAAAGGGAGAAGAAAAAAAAAATCAATTAATGAGGGAGATCAAGTGGTCCACGTTTTTTTGATTATCTGATTTTTATTTTTATTCTTTTGATTTTCATTACTTCATATTAATTTTAATATTGATCCAAAAAATATGAGAGTTTCACCAAAAAAATTTAAATGAAATCCTCTTTCATTTTCTGAATTAAAATTATTTTTTGGATCATTATTAATATTTTTCATGATTTAATTGATTTTTTGAATATTAAAAGAGAGAGAGATAGAGAGAGGGAGAGAGATTAATATTAAAAGGACACTAAGGAAAGGCAATTCGATGATTTAATCGACATTTGAAGAAAATTTAACAACTCCTTGAAAAACAATATATATAGATAGAAGAAGAGAGAGAGAGAGAGAGAGAGAGAGAGAGAGAGCAATATGATAAGGACACCAAGGAAAGGCTATTATATGATTTAATCGATATTGGAAGAAAATTTTAACAATCCTTGAAAATATATATATATATATATATAGATATATATATATATATATTATATATATATATATATATATATTATATATATATATATATATATATTATAAGAGAGAGAGAGAGAGAGAGTGAGAGAGAGCAATATGAAAAGGACACTAAGGAAAGACTATTAGATGATTTAATCGAA